>NC_079365.1:17905000-18157500 GCF_021018895.1 Seriola aureovittata | reverse complement strand
TTCGTGTGAGGTACCAGAGGCCTTTTCAAGCATGTCAAAATGTTAGGAGAGATAAAAAAAAAAAAACGTGTCTGTACCTTGAGGTCTAAACTGCGTACCACATCTTAAAAAACCCTCATAATCTTCTTCCCTCTCACGCTGCAGAATTCCAGCTTCCACAACATGTTCAAATAACTCCAAAGATTCGTCCTAAGTGTGACCCTCTGTAGTCTCTTCTGCGACCTCCTCTTCTTCTGTCTCGCCAGCTCCCTCTGCTCTGTTTTGTAATTTCCTCTGGTAAAAGAAAAGAAAAATAATTAAATGAAACCCTTGTAAACCTTACGGGTGTTATATGTTTTCACAGCTCTTTTATTTGTACATTCAGCTATAAATGCAACATATTTCACTTCCCACTTGGGAATTTGGATTTTATGAATATAACATTTGGTCAGAATAACAAATAAATTTAATAAATACAACTGAGAGCAAAAATTGCTGTATATTTTTCCAAAGTGACAGCTTACTTTGCTCCTGGACCAGTCATAGTTGTTGCCGTTCGTTACTGACAATAAATAAACTTTTTAATGTAGCCCGAATTGGTAAACTGTAATTCAGTTACTAAATATTATGTGTCCTTTAAGCCATGAAACAATTGTAAGTAAAATAAAATCTAAATTACTAACAAAGCCTGTTGTGTTATTTGTTGCTTTATTTGTCACGCAGTCTTTATTTGTCATTTGGTGTTAATAATCATTCTGGAAAGTAAAAGTAAGAGTGGGTGTAAGGGGATTTTTGCATAGAGACATTAACTGCATTAGGGTTAGTGCAGTGGTAAAATAATCCCATTTACAGTAAATCCAGATATCTTTAAACAGCAATTCATCAAACAGGTATGTATATAGAAGAAAATGCTAAAAGACATAAAGATACTTTTCCGTTATTTGTTCTGGGTTTCTAGTCCCTGTCACTGAGATGCAGATGAAATCTTTTAAAGTGCAAATTAGCCTGGCACCAGAGACCAATTGGAACGTGTAACCGGTTTGTATTACCTCTGTTCATTATGTTTAAATGACCACCACCGCTTCTCATTGTCCTGCAGTATGGGAAAAATGATCTAATATATGAGGAGAAAATATGAAACGCAGGTATAAGAATCATGGTCCGACTCCTGTGCCTGCCTTTTTCCTCCCAGCCATAAAGAAGCCCCAGTGACAGACTCACTAAAGTGGAAATTGAAACTTACAGCTTGAAGAATGAGCATTTTATGAAACATTTTCCTTTGTACTGTAGCTTTGCAAATTTGTGCACCAAAGCGTAAACTTTCTGGCTCCAAAGAGGATCATTCTTTTCAGCCATCAGTCAGGCTGGTTCACAGCCCCTCTGCCTCAAATATCTCTGACACACATAAACACTCGAGCATATATATGGGACATAAATGATGAAACAGGGACACCTTTCATCAGTCTATCTCTACAGTTCTGTGCCATACGAGAGGGATTGGATCAAGCTTCTCACATCCAATAGACTAGAACCGAGGTAAATAGCGGACTGTCTTACAATACCCCTCGCTTTTATCATGATTAATTTATTTTTTATATATTTTCCTCATAGACATTATGATAAATGTTCTCCTGCAGAGATACTTATTTTACATTTTTGGGTGACCCACATTTTCAAAATAAGCTGTGACGTTGTGTGATAGAAGCTGATTTTAAAGACAGGGTTTCTAACTTACTGTAGCACAGTTCTTTTATTTAAATTACCACTAGGAATTAGGCGAGGCTTTGGCAACCTGTGGATGATTTTGACATTGGAGTTTTGCAGACCAATTTATGTAACGTTTTAATTCTCCTGAGACGTACCTGATCGATTTGGGGAAAAATGTTTTGATAAATATATTACATTCTGTGTTTCCCACAGGTTGGAAATTTACTCGTGGTGGTTGGTGGCGCGCCGTGTAACCGCTGTGCATGCAGAGACTCATGTACTTCAGGTGCAGAGTGTTATTTTCTGTGGTGACAATTTCACTTAAACGCCTCCCATCGGTAGATGCTACGAGTTACCAATGTTCCCTAAACACCTCAAATGCAGGCTATCAGTAGACGCACAGAGAAGCCTCTAGTCCCCACTCATTTACTGCAGTTCAGACAGGTGTGTGGCCAAAATTGAATTGAAATAAGGTTATAAGATTTACCTATGCTGAAACCGAGTGGTTTTATCTACTTGGGCTGGGCGGGTCTTAATCTACCTGGATGGGCCGCCCCTAGTAGAGCCTTTGTATGGGAAATGCAAGTGTTGTATTGTCAAAATAAAAGACTCTCCATGCGTCACATCGTTATAGAACCAAATACTCATTACTTAAGGTCGTAGCCTTGATTCTGAGAGGTTGTGTTGAATTTGTTTTTGTTTGGTTTTTATGAGCAGAAAGCAGTTGTTAGGGCCCAGCGTGTGTGTGTGTGTGTGTTGTATGATAACATAGTAAGAAAGGCCTTGCATTGATCTCTATTTTAATAGTGTGTTTGTAGAGCTTTTCAAAGAGCAGCCTGTGTGTTCAAGGCATTCATTGTTGCACAGCCACACACACACACACACACACACTATGTACAAATGCTGATTGACAGCTCTTTCTTGAATGTTGTCTTCGTTTATGCCACGCAACTTTGGGGGATTGAACCCGTCTCTCTGAACTTGTTGTTCTAAACTGTCTCTCATCAAAATTGAGTTTCTATTGAAAAGAGTATGGCAAGCAGTGTTGGCTCATAAAATTAAAGATTTTTGGGGTAGCGTCAGAAATGTCAGGCTCACAAAAGGAAACTAAAAGCTTGAGATGTTACCTCTCATGTCTGTTCTCCTAACAGGGGCTTCAAGTGCCGTATCTGTCCTGCTTGTCCCTGATTGGTAAACACTTGAATTTCATCATGTTTTTTTTTTTTTGTTCAGGTTGACTGGGTAATGTGCTAAATTTTTACACTGTAAAAACTGCAACCTGTATTTTTTGGTTTCAAGTTGTTAGGCCTTAGAATCTAAATTTATCCACATAAAACATAAAAATTGAAATTGTACCAACAAATCAGACTAGTCTCAGCGACAGTGAGTTCTGATAACTTAGAATCTTAATCTGTGATTTATTGCAAAGCGAAAAAGTTGTCAAGAACCTTGTCTTGTTTACTTAGGGAATAATAAAACTCTCTTTACAGAACCTCCACTTCTGTATTGTATAAGCTCTTTTTCATTTTTCATTAATTCCACATTTCTTTTTTTTTTATAAGCCTAAACTTATGCATGTGAGTGTGGACATGTACAGTATATTATAACTGCTTTACAAAATCACACAAAAAGTGCAATGTTAAAGGAAGACTGGGGTAGAGGCTGGAAGGAGGAGACCATCATTACACATCTAACGTTAGGACATAGGGAGCTCAATTACACACTTCATAAAACAGGTAAACACCCAACAGGAGAACACACACACTGTAATCAGTTACAATCAGTTGAACACGTCTTATTGGAAAGTAGTGGAGGGAACTAGTATGGCATAGTATAATTAAATTTTTTTTTCAGTAAAACTACTGCTTCCCACTCTGTCCGGCTCTGTAGGTGTCAGTGATGGACATATACTAGTTTGCCAAACATCAAGGAAAGTGAAGAAGAACATGTCGGAGGTTGTAGACATCAAAAGATGATGGGTTTGAACAATGGTGGAAACAGAACATGGCTGATGTCTATGGTATACGCAATCTTGGAAATTGTGTTCCTGTATTATTAAAACGTGTAAGGCTTCAGTGTATTCAGCAATCTGTGAGAAAATCAAAAATTGTAAAGTATTTTGTAACATTGTCTTGACAAAATGCATTGTAGCTCATTCAACAGTGAAACTTTTGCAAACCCTTTAATGTTACCTGTTGTCTGTGGCCACCATTTTGTCCTCAGGTACTGAGGACGCAAAATGTTGTCAGCTTTTAATTGGTTGTCAGTCAACCATGATTTTGGGATGTGTTTTGACTCACAGAGGTTGTGGATGTTTTCAAAAATTAACCTGATCCATGTGACACTTGTGTTGATCCCAGTTTTTGTATTTGCAGGTTTAATGGATGTATAATTGCTTGCTTTATGAATAATCAGATCAGCATGCAGAGAGGAGGGAAATTGCGGGCTTTCAGCAGCCAAACAGCGTGGTGGTTCTGATGAGAGGGATCAGACCTAGTTATGTGGAAACCAGCGAATGAGCTCCGCAGCGAGACATCAAAGCACAATGGCTGTGTGCTTGCACTCCCCTGATTTGTGATCACACAGGGCATTTTACCTCTGACCTGGAGTCTGTGGAGTAACGGTTGCACTCAACTGTCCTATTGTGTCAAATATTTAAGTGTTAAAGTCTCACTCACGGGGATCATGAGCCGAGACTCTCCGGGCTAAAAGCCTTGGACAAGCCAGCCTCAAATGTTTTATCTAGCCAAAAGTATGAGAGCTCTGCATTTAACAGGCGTGAACGCTCTTTAATGTCAAAGCATTTAGACACATGCTAGTAGTGTAATATGTATAAAAAATGTAAGGCATCTGTCAAAAAAGGCAGGCTTATCATATTATGCATACACAGTTTTCTGTAGCCATTAATCTTGTCACCCATTGAGAGTCCTGATCCCTGTTGCCCATGCACTCTTAATGCCACACTTTAGTTTTGATGTGAATATCCACCAGAAGCCTGCTTCAAAACACGGGAATGTGATCGATTGGATCTGCATTTTGAAAATGTATAGTTTAAGCTACTTCTTATTTTTTCTGCTATTAATTATGTGTGTACTGCAAGATTAATTGCTAATGTAAGGATGAAAACAATAGACTGGACTTCAGCTTGAGCTTGGCTGAGGTGTCAGTCTCATTCTCTCATTCAAGTTGTTGAAGTTGTAGTTTTTGGTGCTGCTGTGTTGGATTGGGTTTAACTGTCGGTTGATCCTGTTATTTTGTCCAATTGTGTATATTTTTTGCACAAAAAAGAGAGAGACATTACTAATCATTTGTTTTTTATCAGTTGTATTGTAATATGAGTCCAGTCCAGTGTTGACACATACTGGCAATAGATGTCAGACATGGGAGCAAAAGTATTTTTTTTTTTTTTAGTATGAATTGTGTATCATCAGTTAAGTGCTCAGTTTAAGTGTTGAAGTGTCTGGAAAATAAATGACCAAAAGTAGCGTCGGGCTCATGTAGCCTAAAGGTGTAGAGGAGTGAGCTTTTGAAAAAACACAGGTGCTCAGGTTTTTAAAAAAATGTTTTATTTGTTTTTGATTGCTGACTTTTGTAATTTGTTAGTCGACTGAAATAAGTCCAGTTATATTATATATTGTGCTGCTGAAGTGTGTTTTTTCTATCCATTTGCGGGTGTTGGTGTGGTCCGAGCTCACAATTTTATTAAGGCCGCGGTTGCTGATGTGGGGGTGCCCAGTGAAATGGTTAAGCCCTGGCTCGCTTTCTACAGTGCAGAATGGGTAGGCATTAATCTGGCCCAGCTGGACAGAGGGAAATTAATGATCATTTACACTGACGACATAATCAGGCTTCACGCTGTCCTCCGATACTAAATTGCTTCTTTTGTTCCACAAGATCTCTGTCTTTCTCTCTCCATCTCTCTCTGTCATTGTCTTCCTCTTTCTCCCTTGCTCTCAACTCTCTCTCGCTTTCTTTCTTTTTCTTTTTTTTCCCAGGTCGTTCTCTGTTATCGGTCATTAAGTGCTGCGTTTCCATGGAAACAGCCAGTTTGGCAGAAATTGGCATGCTGTAAAAGCGGCCCTGTGATGTTCAATATGGAGAGCTATCTTCTTTCCACTGAGAGCTTGTCCAGTTTAGTGTGTCGCTGCAAACCTGTTAGGGCTGCGAGTTGTGCTGCAGAGCCTGGAGGTTTAGAGGGGGAGGATGGAGAAGGATGGAGCCGACTCCGAAGTCTCTCAGCAGGGGGTAGATATGGAAGGTTGTTGAGGGCGCACCCCCACCCTCACAAAGGCACGCACATGGCACGCTGAAGACGTCCCCGCCGTCCCTTATCTCTCTACCGGGGTTTGTGTAGATGTTCCTTTAATGCCGTCACTTCTAAGAGCAGTGACCCTGTTGGCAGGTTACATGGGGGGCTGTCTGTGTGTAATTAGGCTGTGCTCTGTGTGTAATGACTTAGCATGGAGCCGCTCTCTATCAGGCCCAGCAGACAGCCACTGTTAGTGTTAGACAGTGGGGAGGAAGGAGGACGGGGTTCGGCCATCACCAAGGGCAAGGCTATAGGGCGTTTCAGCAGCCTCATCTCTCAGAGGAGAGGTTAAATTGAGTTCCTGAGTCAGTGAAAATCCCCCTATCGCTTATCGAAGGCAAGAGGGTTAAATATTCAGTCTGGGAGGTTTGAAATGTAATCTGCACTGTGAGTTTAAATTGTCTTTGGATTCCTCCCTCTCTGCTCTGTTCTGCCTGTGGTAAGACAGAGATAAGTGGGCCAGAACAAAATGGCTGTCATAGCGACTGTCACTCAGGTATGTGCCGGGCCTGCAGAGTCGAACGTAAAACTCAACTTGCCAAGTAATACAGTATGTTGCACTTGAATCCTGTTTAAAGAAATGTTATCTCTGAAATAGATTGGGGAACTATTTCAAAGTAGGGCCGAATGATATGCAAAAAGAAGAAATCGTTTTGTGATTATTTTGCAATATGAGTCACAATTTTATTCGAAGACACATGTTCCTTTACATCTGGAGAACATGATTTGATTTCTGATCCACTTCAAAGCTGACATCTAGAGACTGTGTGATTCTGTCTTTTGAACATGTTCACTGCAAAAAACAATCATCTCTACTAGCTAATTGATCTCAGATTTGAACATCCTCACCTTTTTCTTCTTTCTGAAATATTCTTTTAAAACAAGAATTAATGTGCCGGATGCAAGAATTACAGTTTAGGTGACTGACTGGGTTGACCGTTAATCATAAGGTTGGTGGTCCACCTCCCGAGCTCCACCTGGCCCCATTTTGAAGTGTTTATGAGCAACATTTGAAACCCCAAATTACTCCTGGTACTTAAAAAAACAGTGGTAATTGCTTTGCACCAAAGCTGATTGTAATTTAGAATCATGAAAATTACACTGATCTTGGACAAGTTAATTTAGATTTAAAACACATTGAAATAATCAACCCACATTAGGGGATAGATTATATTTTCGCTGTCTTTAAGAAAAGGACTCGGTAATAAATAAAATTCTTTGATGAGGATTTTTTTTCCAGCATTTAGCTGTGTTGAACAAAGTCTGTATGTCTGGATAATGAGCACTGTATTACACTGCTTTGCATCCTAAGCACGCTTTTTTCACCCATTTGAATTATATAATATCACCTCATTGACCTCTGCTGCTCTTATACCGCTATGAAGTCTATTCTACAAATTATGGCTGATCCACACTCGACTCACAAAGGCTCTGCAAGTTGCTTACTCTCAGCTCATTATCCATTCCATATTTACTGATGTTTTACAGGAGAGAACTTAGCAGGGGAGATTTAAGATGACTTGTCTTATTTCCAGAGTTTACAGGAGCAGTAAGGCTGCCAGGGGAAGCAGTAAGTTTTTAATATATACAGCGTAACACTGTAGCAACCGAAAGACCAAAACAGTTTAGGGTTAAAATCTAGATGCTAAAGCTTGGCAGAGGTGGTCAGAGATGTGTGGAGCAGCGGTTTATGCAGTGTGGGACAGATTTAGCATCTGTGTTAAAGATGTTGAGAGGATAAGAACCGCAGAGGAGGACAGACAGATGGCGCGAAAGAGCAGCGGGGCCTATACTCTCTGGCACGGATGACCTAGGACCAACAGTAGCATGAACAGTGAGCTGCAAACCAAAAATAATGCAATTGGACATTAATTACTTGAAAACTTAATGAACCAAAAACACCATATTTACTTTAATGTAGAGGATGTACGATACATATGCTTTTGATGGGGTGGGTTAGTTCTATTCAGAGTGCATTCAGTCTTTTATTGAATTGAAAAAAATTGTAGAGAGCCCTGGATGAGATAGTGTTTCGTTAGTCATTTGTATCAATAGACTGAAACAAGCCAAGCCCGCAGTTCGACTGATGGGCAGGTGCCAGGCTTCATCAGTGGCGTGGAAGTGGTGCAGTAATTATTCAAATGAGGAGGATGTGGAGGAGACGCCACAGAGAGAGAAACCTCCTGGGGCTCTGTCTCCTCAGCAAGAGGACCTCCACGGCCCACTCAAATATATAAACACACACGCACACACACGCACACGCACACACACACACACAGAAAAACACAACCATGCAAAACACAAATTCACGCACATACCAAAACATAATGTGCACACTTTCACACATTAGAAGTCTTTTAGAAACAGAAACAAGGGGCACACATGCCCCAAGAAATAATGTACATGCCCACACATGCGCGCGCACGCACACACACACACACACACACACACACACACACACACACACACTCACACTTACGCTCACACAGATGCACACCCCTCACGTGTTATTTTGCTGCTGCTGTGAGTTAATGTGATGGGATGGGAGATGAAATTTGGATGATTGTATGTTTGATATACAGAACCCCCTGTCTGAGACGCTGCTGTAACAATATGCAGGCAGTTTTAGAGCTACATGGAGTATTGAATGGAAGGGTGGAGATGGGGAGGGGGTAGAAGAAGTCAAGAAAATAAGAGAAATAGTGAAGGGAAGAATTATAGGGAGGATATTTTTGCGGCTGTCTATTTGAGAAAACCTAGTGGATGGGAAAAACAATTCCCTACCATCAGCAAGTTAATAAAAGGGCTGCAGTTTATCTCTGTCTCAAAGACAAATACCCTGACTGAGGATGGAAGGGAGGAGAGGAGCAGGCTGGGGTGGGGGTGAGGGGGCTGTCCCACATTTCTTTTTGTCCTTCCCTGCTCCAACAAGTCACTTACTATGAATCCTTCTGTCTGATAGTTGCCAACTGGTTGGCGCCTGCACCCAGCAAGTCCTGCTGGATCCTGCGATCACACACTACTTCTGCATGACCCTATGGTTCTGCTGACAGGGCTAATTAATGAATAAATACAAAACCGGGCAGTTAAAAGATCGCTGTGGGCTCCATCTGTCCAGCTGGTCTTGTTTGCCTGTTGGTATGTGCCGTCTGTGGCTTGGCATAGTGAATATCCTCTCTCATACGCTTTCATACTGGCGTGCTCTATCTGCTTGGAGAATATGTTTTGTTTTTTTTTTTTTGTTTTTTTTATCTGCTCATTTGGGAGCAGAAATACATCAATTATAATGTAAAACACTGTGTTAAAGGTCACTTTACTAAGGATCTTGATTGTGTGTTGATTAGTGAAGGTGCACTACAATGATGAATCAGTTATGGCACTGAATAATGAATCCAAAAGCTATGGCAATCACTAAAATTACAGGCACTTTAGCGGGCCCAAGATCTTGTAAAATGTGACAAAAGGGAGCTCTGGATGAAGATGATAACTGGATCACTCAGGATGCTGATGAGATGCAATGAAGCAGTGAACACAACAAGTTTAAATACACTGATGACATTTGAAAGAGACTATACAGTAACTGCAGGTGACTGCGCTATTTCAGTGTGGAGATTAGACAAGGTTGAATGTATGAAAAGTCTCTTTGGGGTGTTTGTTCACGTGTGTGTGGTTGTGGTTGTGTGAGTGCTGTTTTTCTTTGTTTAGACCTGTTTGTATCACCAGTTGACAATCCCTCTGATAATGTCACAGAAGCCAATCCACCCTACCTCCTCTCCATGACATCGTTCTGTTTCTTTCTCTCTAATCTCAAACTCTCCCTAAGGGGTGTATGCAAATATTTAGCCCAGGCTTTGTTTTCTTTGATGAGTGCCCGGATGCAGCCTGCTCTGAGTTACTTTCTGTTGGCACTGGCACCCTGTGTTGCCTCTGACACTGTGTTGGAAACATATCAGTTCCTTTTGCTTGGACTGTTACAATACTGGCTTATGAAGTTTGTGATTTTAGGAATATTGTTTTAGAGGTTGCGTAATTATGCAGGAGATATGTGCAAAATGAAGCGGTTTAGCCTTGGATTTCTCAGCTTGTAAATAGCTGTCACTTAACAATTAACAGGATGTTATTAGGTAGTCTGTCTGGCGTGGTTGTGTGAGTATCAACAGACTGTTCGCTAAGCCCCACCCCCCGCAGTCACTGTTGTCTGTTAAGCTTTCCATTTTGGCTTGCACATACTGTATGCGGTTTACACTGACAATGGTGGCAGATTGATCTCCCAAAATTTGTTGTAATTTTTGAAACAATGAGTCCTTGTTTTCAGACAGAAGTGGACAGAAGCAGTCTTCTCATTTCTAGCTGGCAACCATCGATTTTACTGGCTGAAATAACAACAGATGCTGGTAAATCTTGGCACAATTGGTTGGTTGTAAGTGCCATGTCTGACTAATATTTCCAGCTGACTTGTTTTTAAAGCAGGGATCTTGACAAAAGTGTGCACTCGATGGCTAGATATATGATATTGTTCTGAAAAACTGAGGCAAAAGCTGTAGTTAGCAGACATCACCCAAGACAGTGTTGAGTTTGCCACACAACACTGTCTTGGGTGATGTTGGTCGGGCCTGCTGGAATATAAACTTCCCCAAATCTATTATAGAAGAAGGAATGGTCAAATTGCTGCTGTATTTACTGGAAAAAACAAGAAAAAAGGAAATCTTTAAAATGCAACATGAAAATCAGTCTTCAGAATTTGTCTCATAGAACTATTTATAATGCGGTACCAAGCCCCGGTAGCTATCAAAGCAGGTGGCAGATTAGCTGTACACATGTTGTCCACTGCTGACGCACTCATCTCCCTCTTTTTCTCCTCCGTCTCATTTGGACAGAAAACCTGCCAGAGACCCCAACTTCACAGCAGCAGTCAGTGTGTCAGCCTTTTCTGCGTCTGACTGGTCTCTTCTCTGGAGGCCTCTATTCCTACTGAACTATGAGAGGCTTCTGGTGTGTTGTGTCTTATCGAGCTCCTCTGAGGGGCTGCTGCTCCCTATGTGTTCTCTCTTATTGAACTCTTCCTGGGGCCTGTGGAAGCTGGGTCTGCTCGGCAGAGCCCACTAATATTCCTTAATGATGTGGCATCTGTCTCTGTCAACCTCCGCGCCGCTGCAGCCAGACGCTGCCTATTGTGGCTGACTTCACAGAGAGATAAGCAGTCCTCTCTCTTAGACACAGGCGGAGGGACAATAACATCAACACTACCAAAGAACATCAGTGCTACCAGCGAACATAGTGAAAAAGTCAACAAATACGTCTTTATACAAAGTGACAGAAATCTTTTTCATTTGTTATCATTTTGACTGTTTTGACTTTCTTCTGCTGTGTTTATGACAGGAGGAACATTTTGAAAAATCCTCGATAACACGAGTTGGTATTGGAATTTACTGCAGCATTAACAAGTTTTTTTTTAATTTAATGATGTAACTGGAGCTGAGGAGCAGAGGGACTGACTTGCAAAAACAGTGGACTTCTTTGATGAATGTTGGGAGCCAGCTGAATCTGCACACCACTTTTTAACAGTAATTTTCTGGAGTCTCGCCACCCTCTGTCTTCCCATCTGTGTGTTTACAGTGACACTCAGAGCTTGGCACGCTGGAACCAGTCATCATGGCTAATGATGAGAATGTGAGTGTACGTGACGTGCGTGAGCTGTACAGAGGGCGTGAATGCGATTTTGCGCACGTGTACATTTGCATGTCTCACTGTGTATGTGTGTGTGTGTGTGTGTGTGTGTGTGTGTGTGTGTGTGTGTGTGTGTGATTCTCAGTGTGTACTTGAGTGTCCTGTCTGCCAGAGAAAGCATATTGCTGCCGATTGGCATAGTTGCTTCTGTCGTATCCTGTGTGAGCGTTAGCAGCAGAAGGTTCGATTGGCCGTCAGTGGCGCTCTGCAGAGCCACCTCTCCTCTTTTCCTGTGAGAATGACAGCCCTACACAGAAAGCTGTCCAGGCGTCACAGCCTCGAGCCAACAGCAGAACTGATTAACACTGCTAATTTGCTCCACAGCCTTTCCAATCCATGAATTTTCATTCCTCTTTACAAAAATGATGGGCACCACAAAACAGTCACATCCATTTGATCCTTTTTTTGTTTTCCTTTGAACATTTGTACATCATTTTTTAGAAATTGCTGCTTAGAGCTGACATCTCTGTAATGGAAATGGGACTAAAACACACCCATAGTCTCTAAGGATGTCAATCAACTATCCTAATACTTTAAAGTCAATAACCGAAAAAATGTGTGGGTATTTGCTGATATTTGAGACGTGCACTGAGAAGACTGTACTATATACAATGATGGAAGGTAACTGGATACATGTACTCTAAGTACTGAAGCAAATATAATAGAAGGGAAATATGCTTTTTTTACTCCACCACTATGTATTTCTCAGCTGTTGTTTTACATACAAAACATATAATGTTGAGGAATTATTATGATGTCATGAACCACCCAACAGTTTAAAGACCAATTACAATATTAAAGTTCTGCTTCCATTTTAATGCCTTGATAATGAAGATCCAACAATAAAATCATAGAACAATGGCAGGAGTGCATTTTGTTTGCCAATACTTATAGTTGTCTTACTTGAGTTTTACTTGAAATAGAGTACTTCACAGATCATTAAGCACTTCTGCCACTGACTCTTTATTCTTATGGAGTTTGTGTACATTGCAACAGTCTAAAACAAATTAATTCAAGCGAATAATTTCAATGAATCAATTAAACCTACTTCTTATCTCCACTGATGCTCAGATGTAGTCGGATAATGTAATTTCTGTACTGTACACTAAAAATCTCAATAGATAGATTTACATTTTTTAAATTAAAAACAAGCTTTTTCTCTTTGTTTTCAGTTATTATTTTTATTTGTATTTTTTATTACAGAACAGTTTCTGCTGTTTATTTTTTTGCAAGTACCTTCAAGAGGCTTACCCCAGCTCAAACACTGCATATGATTATCAGTAAAGTTGCCTGCCAGAGAGCTTGGTTTGTCTCCTGTAGCTGCCCCATTACCTGTGAGCTCTAAAACCCTCAAATATAATTTCAGGCAGGCTGATGTGCTTATGGCCCTTCAGTGATGATGGTCACTCATCTCCAACCTCTAGCTAAAGGGGATTTAAAGCTCCTCAGGCCTATCGTGGCCAGCATTACCATGTGCTGTCTGTCTGCGCCCATTGCTCCTCCAGCCTAATGCTCATTGGCCGGCTGCTTCTCTCTGGGCCGGAGTTCTGTCTGGTTGACAGCACAGCTCAATCTTCTCTCAGAATGGACAGGGACCTCATCTGCCCATTATTGGAGCTTGTAATGGCCAACCTGTCAGAGAGATGAGCACCCTACAGTACAATCTGTCTTTATCTCTGTCTTTTGTATTTTTTATTAGTCCATGTAGTGTGATAAAATTAATAAAACAGGTTTTCCTCAGGCAAACATCCACAATGGTTCACATCCAAAATGGCAGAGAAACTAATACCAGTGCCGTTTATGTGGCAGCACATGATACATAATAGATATAAGTCACTAGAGAAGGGAACAAACTGTGTAGGTGGATACAGTACACTGGTGTCATGCCTGTTTAAACAGAGGAAGCACGCTTCAGCTAAGGTGTATGACACTGATCTTTTATCTGCTAGATTTATGTTAAAGTACCGATGAGCAGGGTGGACAAAATGATCATCACAATAACAGTCAAAGCTTGGAATTTTGATATTGATACTATACGTCATGACATTTTGTGCACTAATTAAAATCAAAACGTTTGCATGGAGTTTTCTGTGTGTGTTTTTACTACTGTATAGAGTAAGTTAAAATGATGTGTTCTACAGAACGCAATTTTTTAAATACAGTTAAGTTAATACAGTGAGTCAGATTTCGATTGACTTCAACAACTTATTAGTAATATAGAATATATTTATAATATAAAATATATTATCAAAATTATGAACCACAAGCACAAAGATATTTGGAGAGATGATAAAGGGTAATATCAAATTATCGTCCAGCCCTCTGTGGTTTTATTTTCTCTCCTCTGGCGAGCAACAGAATGCGTTTTGTGCAACAGAGTCCATACAGGCCAAAAAGGGTTAAGGTGTAACATGTCATTTTTTGCCTGGACCCACCATTGATATTGTAGGAGTCCAGTTTAATAATTCTTCTGCTTTTGTTTGTGACCAGGTTGCTGGTATGAGTGTATTGGTATTACCAACTGAGTGTGTGTTGCAGCAGCAGCTAATTTTCATACATGTTGGACCACAATGACAGTGGTTGACTTAATTTCTCAATGGTTTGCTGGCTCTGTGCTTTGAGGAGGTAATTAAGCAGTGCATTTTCCAATGAGGCGGTTTGATGATTATAGCAGCAGAGACTACGCAATTATACAGTACACGGGAATCATTTTAAATCCCTAAATACTGTACAGAATGAGAATTCAGGACAAATAATGGAAGTTGCATCAGAAAATTTTTTTTCCCCCTGAAGAATATATTTTTTACTGGATTCACAAAAACAAAAAAAGGACCTTACTGTGTAGTATAAGAGGTAAGAAATATTTTTTGGAATCCCCACATGAAGCAATATGAGTCTTATTGATTTCTCGCTTTGTCTTTGGTGGTTTTTCTTTTTTTGTTGTTGTTTCTAAGCTCTGAGTAGAGAGGGCTCTGTCTGTAACGCCATGAATCTTCCAGAGAAAGGGGCAGACCCCGGGAGCACTACCACATATTAAGGGAATGAATATTGATTTAAAAACAAATTTGACATGGTGTTTAAATCGACTTGAAAAATGCATTGCAGTCAGAGGTTTATAGTCTGTCAATGAAGCGGAGAAAACTTCGCTCTTGTTTTATGGTTTAATAAGATTCCATTAATGGCTTCTTCCATCGGTGCTTATGCTATATACATTTTGTGGTGGTGGAGTGGGCCTGTCCCCGCTGATAAAAATAAAAATCCTCGAGGAAACACTGTCCACCACTGTCCCTCTGAAACGGTGTGTGTGTTTGTGTGTGTGTGTGTGTGTGTGTGTGTGTGTGTGTGTGTGTGTGTGTGTGTGTGTGTATATATGTGCAAGTGTGTGTGGTATGTGATGTATGGATGCGTGTGCAAATACTCACTTATGGGTCTCAGGTCTGACGACTGCCTCATTTACAATTGAGGGATAATCAAATTTTTTGTGCGTGCGTTTTGCCGTCTAATTACTTTTTCAGGATGAGGAGCTGAAGCCCAAAATGGCATAAACCAAACAAATATATATATATATATAGTTGCGTTATGACACAATCTGCAGATTTCACCTTCACATTCCACTTTGAGAAGTAGTTTTAAGTGTTGTTTGAAACTAAGCAGGATCCCTGATCCCTCAGAGGGCAGCCAAAATAAGACACCAGGCAATCTCACCAGAGTGCTTGGTTGGCATGGTCTGAGCTTCTGGGGCCAGGTTCGCCTGCTCAGTGGGCCAGTGGAAGGAAACTGCCTCTGGCTGCCTGCCCAGCTTTCAGCACGACAGAGACGGATCATATGGACGCCAGTGTTTTCCTTTCCTAATTGCTGCACATCAACACATCAATCCCACAGTCCTGATATTTCATAACAGCACAAGAGATACTTTGACAATGTCAAAAGAAATGTGAAAATGTTTGGTTGGTAAACATTCAGTCAGGACACCCCGGGATCAGGCGATGTGCTGATTTCAGTCATGTCTGATCTAATTGATATGTATGCTGTAGTGTGTGGGGATCAGCAATTGAATCTCAAACACCACAGTTAGTCACTGAAACCCAATGCCACAATAGCTTAGTTTAATTGATTCATAACCTGAATAACAAACAATATAACAAACAATGGCTTGCTCCCTGTTAACAGCGCCAACTGATCAGCCCACAAAATGGAGGTTCCCTGCAAGAGACTGGCCAAGCTGCAGTGTTGCAAATACTCACTTCCAGTTTGCTGGGCAAAATGTACAGACCCCACCCAGACTGTTTTCAGCTGTTTGGATTGAAGAAGTTTCCAGATGTTTTTTTTAATTTTTTATTATTATTCCTGTCGAGACAGGTCTTAAGTCTTGTACCATAACGTGGTGTGTGGTGCAGTGCTGCTGTTCTGTTGTCAAATAGTGTTGTCAGTGTCTCATTCTTACAGACACACTGAATAAAATCAAAAACAAGTAGAGTGTGTCCCCAGCTTTACTGGTTGTTTAATGACACATAAGAAAACATTGTTTCGCTGAGAGATCTTGTCTTTTGTTTTCCTTATTTTGTCTTTTGTATTCCTTATATTAACAGCTTATTCCTGAAGCTCCAGTATAGATGGCACATCGTGCACACAAATGAACAAATGAAAAGCATCAGGTTTGACGATATAAAGAAAAAGAAGCATCTCTAAATTTGATACGTTTGACCATTATACCTTTTTCACAGGGATGTGTTACAGCCTTTCTCTCAAACTGTGATTGTGGCCGTTGTTTTTCATTACAAAGAGTTCTTTTCTTTGTGATGTAACAGACTGCTGTTAATGAAACCAATCTCAGGCTAAGAAAACAACATGAACCTGAAACACCGTCTTTGAAGATTCTTATTTCTAACAACCCGCTCGCTACAAACCTGCACTGAAATCCCTGCACTAGCAAACTCTTTTAGAAGAGATATCACGATTTTCTAATAAATTTTCAAGATGTCTTCTTTTTTTTTTTTTTATATTTAATGACATGTCTCCTAAATGTCCTCCCACCAGAGTCTCAAGATCCATCAAATTTAATCACTGACTACACCTAAAACAAGTATGACATCTTTTGTTCAGGCTGCTGTGGCTTCAGATTTATTTTTTTTTATCTGGAGACTCAAACTAAAGCTTCAAACTCCAAAAATGCAGCGTATCCTTATTCATCAATAGGTCATCATAAAGGGTGTAATTATTTGATTGATGGATAGAAGTCAGTTTCTAGTAAATAAAAGTAAAGCCAACTAAACTAGACACACAGCATAAGTACATGTAGTATTTCAGCTTTGCACTTCAGACTAAAGAAGATCCTAATTGCTTTGAAATATTCAACAAAAGGCTTTTCCCGCTTTTCCTTAACTGTAAAAAAAATGGTTGTATGGTGTGAAAGTGGGTCTTGCAATGTCTTAGGGCAGCAGGATAAGTAGTAATCCGTCGGGCAGTGCTCTGTTGTAGACTACAGATCCTATAGAGAGCGCCGGCCGCTGAGTCAGCCACAGTTCCTCCAGGGGTAGCAGACTAATCTCCCAATACTGTCTACCTCCAACCTTTCAGTGGTCCAAGTATCCGTCGTTCTACCTCTGGTTGCCCCTCCTTTCCAAGCATCCCAGTCCCCTGCAGCATCCCAAATCCGTTTTTCTTACTTGTTTTATAGGGTTTGCAAAGTCTGAGTCTGTTTAATGGGTCTTACTGCTGTTATTCTGTGTAATGCCCCAGAAAGAGTGCTTCAAATGCTGCAATTTCCAATGGAAAATGTTGTAATTGCTCTTTTTACTTTGACTAAGGCGTCATTGGTAAAAAAAAATTATGAAGCCTGTTGGGTTTAGGATAGCCCTCAATAACCCATTGGATTGTGTCACAAATATGTTGTCACCAGGCTGTAAATAAAGCTGCTTGTCTTAGAGTTAACATTGTGGAGACACAAGGTGTTCACCCTGCAGTGAGGATCTGCTGGAGTTTGCGTTTATTTAATTTGATCCTGACTGCCAGACTGCAGCGGGCTAGCTAAGTGCTTTGCCATTAAGACTCTGTTCTGTGTTTAATTCTGCTACAGTGCTGAGGCTTATGGGTGTAATGGCAGGCTGCATACCGCCTGCTCTACAGTAAATGTTTACCATCATGTGTTACTACCTTGCGAATAAGCAAATAGCTCCTCTGTGATCCTCTTAATTAATCTAATGGCTCTGGTCACCTGACATTTGATTCCCTGTGTTCTCCATCTGCAGATTTATAATGAGAAGAAGAGCCAGTTTGAAATCAAGAAAAACAACCCCAAGGACTTGGTGGAGAGAGTGGCACGGGACATCTCCAAGCTGCTCAACAGTAAGAGGAAAGCCCTGGAGGTAAGAGGATAATGCTCTACATATCATAACACCTGTGTATAAACTTGCACTGTGCACAGATGCACACGCACACACACACACACACACACACACACACACCTGGTGAATTTGACTTTCCTGAAAAGTCAAGTTTCTGTTGATACAACTAAACGCATTGTGTGTATGTGTGTGTGTGTTTTTCAAATGCCAATATAAAAAGATATATAAAGATACACAAAACACAACGTGAAATTTTAACACAAATTTCATTACAAATCAACACCTCTGCCCTTAAAGGACCAGTATGGGATTTAGTGGCATCTAGTGGTGAGGTTGCAGATTGCAACCAACTGAATAACCCTCCCCTCACATCTCCCTTTCCAAGCATGTAGGACAACCTACAGTGGCCTTCAGGTGACGTACAAACGCGATAAACCCTCTCTAGAGCCAGTGTTTGGTTTGTCCTTTCTGGGCTACCGTAGAAACATGGCGGTGCAGCATAGCGAGCCCCCTATGTATACATGACAGGTTCATTCTAAGCTAATAAAATACAACATTTCTTAACTTCAGGTGGTTATACACTACTGAAAACATAATTAATGAATATTCTATTTCTACCAATAATAATGGCAGAAAAGGACTAAGTGGAATTTTTTCTTTTATTTCCAAGACACGTTAGAAGAATCTTCCACCTCCGGTTCACTTGAGGACAATGAGATCGTAAATAATCAAAATAATTCCAAACAACTGGCAGGAACATTTGTCAAAAGTATAATTATCTATAACTGAACACTTTTTTCTGCACGCTTTAAAATTGGCCATCATCTTAATATTTTTCCCTTTGCAATCATCCAGCTCTTCTCTACTTTGTAGTATATATTTATTTACACTGTAATGTATTGAGCTCCCTTTCCATGTGGATAAAAAACTGGATGATGCAGGGATATCAACTTCATTCCTTCAATTTGAACCATTGTTTTTGTTGAACTAGAATTTGAAGCTGATTATATTTTGTCAGTGACAAAAAAGGGAGATAATTATCTTAATAATTTTTACGTTTTTTTTTGTTCAGTAGTGGCAGCGTATTTTCTGAAAGATAGTTATTTAGTCTGTGAGAAGACGGGTTATTTCAGGGGTTATCATTTCAGTGTCCTGCTTTTGGGGATTGACATTTTAATTATTCCCACTGTTCTGCTCAGACAGTCCTGTGATTAGTTAAAATTTTGTTTTGCTCTCACAGTCGGGGAACCTCTAACCTCTCAGGGAAGGGGAGGGGAGTGGGAGTGGGGAGGAGGTTCAAAGATGAGTGGAGTGACAAGGAGGGAAATGAGAAAAGCGTACACAATCAATAAAGTAAAGGAGCATTCGTGCTAATTCTGAAAAATTGGATTTTAAAATCAAAATGTTGCTGTCCCATGTTTAGGAGTCTGTCTCTCTGAGCATAAATAAGTTTTGCTCAAATCGTCTTCACACTTAAAATTATGACATGTTGAGAGCTTATAATTCTGAAATTACCTGATTAGAATTCCTATTATTTGCTATTTAAAGCTTAAATTGTCCTTCTTTTTCATCTCAATGGCGGGTAGGCAGTCCTTTTAATCAGTTTGGTGATTCTCATCATCTCCACCCACATGTACACGTACCGTGGAGCCACACGCTCATCTGTGCACAAACACTGATTCTTTTTAATCACTGTGATCTTCCTCATCATATGGTGCAGAAACTACACACACTCGTACGTTCACAAACACACACACACTCAATACACTGAAATTAGAAAAGCTATGGTATGTGCATTCACAACCCTCTCGCGTGTTCTAACGCACACTGAGTTTTCAGTTTATACGCATGTAAGGGTTTCATCTGTGTGTGTGTGTGTGTGTATGTGTGTGAGTACGTGGAAGGTATAATTTGAATTTCATCCATGTGGCACCTCATTTATGGAGGGGGTTGTTCGAGGGACTGTCCACTTTCCTTCCCTCTGTTTCTGCCCAGATATGCTCACTCAAGGCGAAAGCATGGACATTTTTTCACGACCGAAGCCTTTAAAAAAGGGACAGAAGTGTATATCTTTCAAGAGCATGAGGTCTTGCGGGATGAGGCACGTTCATGCCAAGGAGCAGAAGTCTCTCAAAGGCACGGTTAATTCTACAGCTTGGACCCTGAAAGGGGAGAAGGTGTTACTGTTCGTCTCCCGTGGTCATGTGTAGGATTAGATTTGGGAGAGCATTGACCCTCCAACCCCGTTTTTTTTTTTTTGTGGCAGGCTGTACTTATATCCCCACCTTCACCACTTCCACCTCTCTCAACACACACACACACACACACACACACACACATACACACACACACACACACACACACACACACAAACACACCACAACCCTCCCCCTAACCTCCACAGGCCACACTGTCACCTCACATCCTGTCTGGGATATTCACTCAGGAGGGAGGAAATGAGGTGAAAAAAGAGAAGGGCTGGAATGAGAATGTCTCCCTGGGGCGTGGAAAAATCAAGAAAATGATGTTCAGAAATTCATAGATTTAAAAATGAGCAGCAAGCGGGAGGGAAGGAGAGAGGGAGCAGAAGGGTGGAGGGGGGTAGAGGGAGGTAGAGAAAGAGTTTGGGGGAAAAAAATCAAAAGAAGAGAGCAGGTTGGGCAGAAGAGAATCGAATGATAAAATTGCAAAAGGGAACAAGCAATGCAAATAAATAGGGAGTCATTATGTCATTATAGAACAAAAACCTTAACAAGAAAGTATGCAACAAGTTGATATGTTTCATTTTGCTAGGTTATGTCTTTTTTTCCTGACTAAAACTAAAAATTCAAGACCGTAAGCGAATAAATTCATGTGGACTTAGTATTCACACAGGGAGAAAAAAAGCCATGTCTTAATGCAGTCAGTAGATAAGAAGGTCTCAAACTCCGCTCAGCGCAGTATTGACAGCGTTTTATATTCCAGCCTGTTTCTACCCCCTGTAATGGTTATTTAGTCCCATATATTCCCTGCCACACATTTAAAGAATAGGAAATGTATGTGTGTGTATGTGTGCAAGGGCGTGTGTACGCACACAGGAAAAAATTATTCTTCTGCAACCTATTTAAATACTGCTTGGGGTGATTCGTTGTAATTCATGTTTATGTTACTAATGAGAAAATACGCATTGACTCTAAATACTCAGTTACTGATATATAATAAGGAAGGAAGCATTTTTCAGTGCCCTGGATTTAGTTGCTTTAACCTTAATTCCTAAATTAGCAATACATCTTAATCATTTAAATACTGTGTTTGTATAGTAAGGAAAGGGATGAAAAAAAAACAACACAAAATCCCATAGGTGAGCATTTATTTGTTTAACTTGCCTGGGCTAACACTGTAGCTGGGATTATTTCTGCCATGAAGAAGATATACTGGTGTCGGGCAACAGTTGGCACCTTAAAGGCACAAAGTCTTTTTGTATCCTGCATTTCAGCTATAGTATCCACATTTGGCATAATTGATACAGAGATGTGTTCTTGTTTTCACGCAGCCACTGCTGAAATAGATAACTATATATCTATAAGATAATTCAAAGTGCAGTGTACTCAATGTTCCTCTAACCCCTAAAAATGGAAGCAACATAAGCTGACTTACTTTTTGTCAAAAGCTTCCCCAGTGTTTACTCTCTCCCTTCCCTTGTCTTAATCCCCTCCACTCCATGTCCCTGTCTGCTCTCCCTTTCTTGCCTCTGGCTTCAGCCATCTTCTCAAACAATGATCTGATTCTACGGTCGGTGCCAGAATTAAAATGTAACACAAACCCTGGTAGGCTGACAGGCTTCCATGTTGCCGCTGGACATTTTATATAAATCTCTTTGTTTTCTGAGGCAGGTTGAAATGTGACTCAGGAAAGCTTCCTCTGATGTTTAAAACTTTAGCTTATTTCAGTGGCCGTGAGAATTGAAGCTGACACCTGGACTCATTTTTATGCTTCCTCACTGGCAACAGTCGTGGCCGGAGGAATTACGTTTCAGGGGCATTATGTTTTCCCCTTCTCATGAATGCAATATCTCAGGAACACCTTGAGGTAATTTCATCTGATTTTGCACGAAAGTTCACTTGGACTAAAAGATGAACTGATTTAGATTTTAGTGGTCAAAGGACAAGGTCACTGTGACCTCACAAAACATGTTTTTGGCCATAACACAAGAATTCTTAAGCTAATTATGACACAATTTAACACAAATGTCTAATAGGATAAAATCTGATGACATTTTATACCCAGATGGGGAGATTGTGACCTTATTTCCTGCAACTTGACTGGTTGGTGAAGCCACATGCAATAATAATAATAATTCTAGTTTTTGTTTGAGAGGTACATGTTCACCATTTTTAGATTAGCTGACTCAGCAGCCAATCAGATAAGAGAATATGAGAATGGTACTGAAATGTTAGCTGCCGTTATACCCATCTTTTGCTTAAGGCACGTTTGAGCAGGATGTGAAAAGATAGAAGAAGAAAGAAGCTCTGGAAATCAAGTTAGCGCTAGCATGAGGCTCAATTGCAAACCCCTTCGCCACGCCCAGCCCTTCACATACATCCTTGATGTGTTCGCTCTCTCAGCTAATGCAGGAATTGGGCGCTTGCTAGCTTGTGTCAGCCATAGCGATGCCATCCCAGCAGCTCATACTAGCTTGATGCCTCGGTGTGGGGGACCAGAACAGCTGTATTGATTGACAGCTGTGAGCTCTGCCCGCTTCAGGCCTTCTCTGATTGGTTAGAGGGGCGAGGCTCATTCAGAAACTTCAGAAGGCTGTGTCTCTGTGCTGCTGCCCGGCTGTTCAATGAGTTGGGGTCACAGAAGCCTTTGATAGCACCTCTCCACACCAAGATATCCTTTGGAGCTTATTTCAGCTGAAACATATTAAAATGAAAGTTACAGACTGTATTTTCGCTTAAAGTATTTAAAATGACGCTTTGATTTATACATCCACACTTTTGAATAATGTCCTACTGATTTACAAGATGTTTCCTGGAGAAAAAAAAAAGTATATCTTGGTGCTCATTATAGAGACAGTGTTCATTTGGTAGACTTTCATTCAATTCATTCCTGTTAATTGCTGGCGTTACCTTGAAAATCTTTTGGTCAGTCCAGTCACTGAAAATGCAAATAAGTGTATGAATAAGCATGCAATTCAACATATGGCAAAGAAAATTTCCAATAATAATTGAATGATAGATTAATATTTACTGAGGTCTAAATTGAGCATTGAGTGTCAACTGTCAAATTTAGAAGATGTCTCTCTCACTGCTATTTCTACCTCGTAATCCTATGATACCTTTGGAACATTCGCCAACTAGTGTCTAAACAAAACAAAACAAAAAATAGGCACAGCATCACTTCCTCTCTAGCCTTGAAAAGAAGAGAATCTATAATGTAATAATAAACATCATGAGATACACTTCCACCAACTTATTCTGGGGCTTATCTGAGATCGTCTTGGCTGGGAGGTTACAGTATACATTGATATGCAGGTAGCAGCTGAGCACTGTTTGTGTGTGTGTGTACTCATTCCCTGCACCAGTATTGTGTCTGCATGTGTTTCTTTGTAGTTGCATTGTGTCTGCCTTTATGTGTGTGCGTGTGTTTATCAGAGCAGCAGGCTCACTACCTGAGCGATGCAACAAGAGTGTGTGTCTGACAGGCCTTTTAACCCAGAGCAGACAGAGAGACACAGCCCTCCATGTAACCTGTCATGTGTATAAAGCCAAACAGGTGTGATAGGCCTCCCAGACTGATCTGAGCCCCTCATCCCTTCCTGTGCTCCTCTTTGTGATACTCCGTATGATCACCACAGAGGCCTGAGATCAGTTGGGCCCCTCAGAACCAACTGAGACTGCACAACATCCTGTACGCTGTCAGTCAAAGCCAGGCAGAGTCGAGCTGTCAGTCAGACTGCTGCTGGGATTTTCCAGCCTCGGGGAGGGAAGATGAGGCCACGAGCTACAGACAAAGATCATGTTACATTCTCAACAGCTGCTGCACAGCAAAACTACCATTGTCAAAGCTCTTAAGTTATGATTTCACAGAAGGGCCTGGTGGAATAGAGAGGGGACTAAGGTTGGTCTAATCCAATTACACAGATCTCAATACTATTCCAATACCACTTAACAGGCTGAAGGATGACTGCCTCTGGGCTACTCCCTGCTTGATGGATACACACCAAGCACTCCACTGGGTTGGTTATTGAGATCGTTGCAGGGTCAAATCATGGATACAAGGCAGTTGGGTGAAGGGACGAGGCCTGGTTGAGTAAAATAATAATAACTTTTTTTGATGTTCTCTCTCGTCAAACAGAACATCAATGGCAATATAGCTAATTTTTTTCTCATAACTTAAAAAAACCCTCTTTTTCACTATTTTTCTTATCTGCCTGTCCCTTCGTTTGTCTGTTGCTTTATGAACAGCAATGGACAAGAGTTAGTAGCTTGATCCTTTGCTTTTACGTCCCACCATTTCAAACCATTCACTGTGTCAGGATATGTGACATCAAAATTAAAAATCAAATAAGTGTGAAGATTCATTCTTGACTTACAAATAAATGAAATCAAGTGGTGCAGGTTGGCAGATTTCCCCTTGTGTTTCTGGTCTTTATGTTAAGCTAAGCTAACCAGCAGCTAGTTCTAGTTTTACATTGCATACACTGATATGACAGTTGATAAAAATATATTTTTCCACAGTAATCAGAGCCTCTTCTGTGGGTACAGTGAGCAAATCTGGGTTGATGATGCAGTATGTTGTTTTGTTGTGAGAGATTTAAAACTACAAATGGCAAATGACAGGTAGGCCTGTATGATTGGAGGGGAATGGAAGGTGAACTGTAGAAGATGGTGGACAGTAGGCGGGCTTGACGTGTTCAGAAATGACGGATATGTTCTGTGACTTCGCAGTCATGCTGATAGTGATTGTGAGAGATTGCAGGAGAGCTCAGACCGGACACTGTGCAGGGACAGCAAAAGTGTGCTTGACAGAATTAATCAATCAGACTGCGTGGGCCTCCGTCTCCTCCTGACCATGGAAACCAAGACGACACAGCCGGGTCAGGGATGGGGAGGGACGGGCCGCTCCGAGTCATCTGTCATCAAGTTACATCCATTAATAATTGACTGAGACACTGACTCTCACACGTGGCACGCACAGCCAACATGCATGCTGAAAGGAGTGTGAGCGTGCACGTGTCGGCACAGGTGTGAACATTTGGAGCGACTCACTTGTGAACTTTGCGACCTGTTCACACTGAGCTGACCTGCAGTGTACTGATATTTTACATTGTTAGGGAGAATACATCCGAAATACCCCGCCAGCGTTTCCACTAAAGAAATCAGGGGAATTAGAGCAGATGCTGAGCGTTTATCAAACTGTAAGATGGTAGCAGCAGGTTGTCGGTCATGAACTTGCACATGCTTTAGTGGTCAAAAAAAAAACCTCCCGTCAGCAAAGAATTACTGTCACAGAATATCCGACCCTCTTGAACGCTGGAGAATTGGCTGCTTTATATGAAGGAACTTCTTTTTGAGTTCACTCACTGTCTCCTCTGGGGAAGTGTAGCTTTGAAGAAGTGGGGTGAGAATGAACGCCGGGTTGATGAGGTGCTGGCTTCCGAAAATCTATCATGACAAAAAGGGAGGTGAAGCTGCTCACCCTCTTCTTGCTCCAGTGCGTATTTATTAGGATAAGGAGCCATGTTTCAACAAAACTGTCAGAGAAATGTAGCTTTGATCATTTAACAGTTTGATGAATAATGAAAAGGCAGTAACTGTGTTCTTGTTCATTTTAATGATAAGTCATACTTCATACTCTTATTTGTTTATTTTGGGCCAAAAAGCAGCAGCAACAAGAAATCAACAGTTTAATTATTGTTAGTGTTGTAACACTGGGAGTGTAACCACCTCCTTGGAGTTTGTGTTTGATGACTTGAGTCGTCATCCCAGCGAGATCTCAGACGCCTCAGTGACTGGCTTTAATTGAACAGGCATCCGGCACAAATAACCAATTTATAACAGCTAAATTTAGCCCTCAGTCTGTTAAAGGGCCACCAGCCCTAAAAACGAGGCTCCTGCTATCACACCACTGTGAAGCAGTTGTGAATAGTGAGAGCTGTCACTCGGGTCTGGGTTGGACCTCAGTGGTAGCATATTGCAGTGGAGTGTACTAGAGCCGGAGGATTAGTAAAGTGATACCCTCCTTTGTCTGATTTGGTTCTGGTTACTGATTTCAGTTCAGCTGCTGATGACTCGTTTGAATCAGTTATTTAGTGCTGTTCTGTGTTTTCTGTTGCCCGCAGTGCAGTATATCGATAAATGCCTTTACACATCCTTTAAAAGAGATTTTTAAAAATGTTGCCACGCTTTTCTAAATCACTTGAAACACTTGAATTCTAAGTTTTTGTCATTCCCAACAGCAGCAGTACGACAGCAGCTGGTGCGCCCGCAATGAATTACACCACCGGCAGCAAGTGATTATGTCCCTCCTGTTGGCGTGAAGTGATGACAAATGAAGGA
This sequence comes from Seriola aureovittata, assembly GCF_021018895.1. Classification (NCBI taxonomy): domain Eukaryota; kingdom Metazoa; phylum Chordata; class Actinopteri; order Carangiformes; family Carangidae; genus Seriola; species Seriola aureovittata. The sequence continues at coordinate 18,130,891 of NC_079365.1, read as the reverse complement.
GTTGTCTTCCACTTTGAGAGAGAATGAGATTTCCCTGCAGCCTTGCTCCCCTCACACCTCATTCCGGGGCGACATTTAAGTGAATTTTTACGAGAGTATATGAAAGTGCGTATGCCGTGATCATTATTACCATCAGTTTTAAAGTGGTTTTCTACCATAGCTTATTTTATTAAAGGTATATTTGTATTTTTTATTATTATGTTTGCTTATTTTACTTCACAATAAACACTTAATGTTCAATGAAATTTGCACAGTGTACCTTTATGTCTTTACACCCTTGCAGTTTATTGTCCTCTTCCAACCCATCATCTTTGTGATGTCAGTGGTTAACGTCTAACTTTGCCCTCATCGTAGCATTAAAACTTGATCCACACACTTACTCTTAACCTCCCTGAGGCGCATGGCAAGCCACTCAGTAATAGTGAGCACCCTTCGGTATGGCTTGTGTTCACTTAGGGAGCTTAATGAATTACAAGGGCTTTATAATGAGTGTGTCTTAGTGTGTTGTGGGAAGGTCAGATGGTTTTAATAACTAATGAACCCAATCACCAGTAAGAACTTTAACATGCATAAGACATTTTGTATATGCTGTTGTAGGAGACATAGCTACCTATTACAACCCCAGCCTTCCCACCACCTCAACTGCCACCACCGCAAGAAAGTGAAAAAACTAAATTAAAGAAGAGCCTCTAACAAAGTAATTTGGTTTTCCATTTCCTGTAGGCCTTTGGAGAGGCAGTTATAACTCTCAGGTCCCATCAGGGTAGAACAGAGGAAGTAGGCCGAGCTCTACTTGGGTAAAAATAGAAGAGGAAACTTTACAACTCACAGTGTGCACTGATTGGCAAAAACATAAATTGAATTTTTGTCAATGTAGTTCAGAGAGGCTCCGGGTTCCTGAGGAATACACCAGTTTTACGTACTCTTTTCAAGTTTTGAGCTGTTTCTTCAAACTTTTGTTTTGAAGGATGTAACACTGCAAATGTTTGAAAACCAATAAAAAGTTAATTTGAGATGTTGAAAACAGACCTTTTAAGGGATAACCAGGTTATTACAAATCATATGAATGTATGCATCATATTTAATGTTATGCAAATCTATAGTTATAATCAATAGTTATCCAATAGTTGTGGAGATATTTCACTCAAAACACAAATGCTAATGTTGTGGCTGTGCTAGAGCAAAAAGTCAGGGATCACCAAAGTCATTTGGGTTTGTTCTTTAGGCACCATGAATATATGGTGCCAATAGTTGTTGAGTTATTTCAGTGTGGACCAAATTGGTGGACCAGCTGAAAGACAATCACCATCCCTAAAGCCAAACCACTAGCATGGCTAAAAACTTAATTTATCTTCCATTACCCAAGGACTAGAAGCACTAGTTGGTCCACTTTCTCAGAGATAGACACACTGATTGTGCATATGTACATGGAGGTAGGACACAGACACAGACACACACACACACACACACACACACACACACACACACACACACACACTCACACACACACACTCCAACACGTGCACTCACACACTCACACACACTCACACACACTCACACACACACACACACACGCATGCACATGCACGAATCACATATCCCCTCCCATAATCTCCTCCCAAATCCCCTGGCCCCTGTCATTCAGATCTATGAACTTCCATTAGCAACCATCTGTTACAACCTGCAGCAAAGCTATTACGCTTCACGCGCTCACACACCAACACACACACACACACACACACACACACAGATACATATGAATGGACACACTTAACTCACTCAATGTAAGGCCGGCTAACTTCCTCTAAGCCTTGAGAGAATTTGCTGAAGCATCGCCTGTTTAACCTTCAAAGGAGAAGTCACCCGTACGCACCTGCGATAGCGTCACTGTGCTGCTGCCGACCAAAGATGCGTCAGAAGGTCAGCAGCCCTCTTGCACACGCACACACACAGCCTGACACACAGAATGGGAGGTCACACTCACACACAGAGATAGGTCGCAGCATTGTGTTGTAAAAGCAGATTGTTGTAGCTCCAGATTATTCTATCTATAGTATTGGGTCATTCTATCTCTCCCACTGATAAAGGTCACAACATCCCACCCACTGCTTCTTGGCAGCATTTCACATTAGACAAAATGTCAGAACCTGATCTGCTTCATGCCAGTACGCTGCCTCCAGCACTTTTCTTCACATCTTCAATGCACACATTTATTTTAGCTCTGAGTGTACCATTTTCAGCTCCATTTGAATGTTCTGCTTTCCCTTTTTTCCCCTCCTAAACAAATGTCAGTGTACTGCAGAAGATTTGTATTTTTTATTTTTTTGCTGTGTTCCCACCTCACACAAAATCATTCATTTGAGTGACAATATGGGTTGCAGGCAGGAAGTGGGGGTTGGGGGGGGGGGGGGGCGTGGATGGTGGGTTTGATTCAGCATCTAATTACCCAACTTCTTCTTGAATGGGAAAAAAAATGCTTTCTGTGTTTAAGCAACTTGTTCACGTAGCAATAGCATCTGCTTCACTCCTTCATTTCCCCGTCAGCGAGAGACAAATGAATAGAAATGACTGCTTTGTGCTTTTATGCAGCCGTCTCTCCAAGCTGCATAAAACATATATTTCTAGTCTCCCATGTGCGATTTTGTATCTGCAGAGAGAGGAGAGAAAAGGAGAGACAGAGACACTTGAATCAGGAATCGTTGTGCTAAAATGCAGACGTTTTTTTTTTTTTTTCAATTGCAAGGCAGCACTCTTGTCTGTTCGTTGTTTTCTTTCCTAGAGGGCACAACTGAAAGATCACTTTTATGAAAGAGGCTTTTGAAAAACGCCTCAGCAATCAAATAGAAAATAAATGTTATAGTTCTCTGGGGTGAAAAAAAAAATGAAATAAGCACTGTGTAAAATAGTCCCTTGTTCGAATAGAAAATTGTATTTTCAAAGACAAAATGGCACAGTGTGGTCATTTACATTTCCTAGTGGGACCTTTTGTAGAATGGCAATCTATTATTTTTTTTCATTATTATTATTTATTGTGTCTTTATGGTTGCTGTTCCAAACAGGTCAAAATCCACCCCATCTCCAATCTCCCAGCCCTCCACCCTATCAGATCTCTCCACCTCCACTACCTTCTTTTCATCCCAGCGATTATCCGCCGGCTCCCTCTTATCAGCATCATCAGCTCAGAGGCCATATAGCAAAATGGTTCCCATGGGAGGAAGTCGCTGTTCAAACTTTTGTGGACACAGACCACAAAGACGGAGAAATTAGTCTTTCATTTTCCTTTTTTTTTAATTGATTCAGCATGAAATTGCTGTATTGCATGAAAATTTATGTATCTGTAAAATTGCTCATTGAATTTAAGATTTTTAAAGTTTATTTGGGTTCAGTAATAGAAATATTTATGCTGTTTGTCAATAAGACCTGATCATGAGTTGGAGGCTGGAAGTAGCTTGCGGGCCAAGTAATGGTGAGGTAAATAATCCCTATCTCTGAAGGCTGGTTTGATATCCATAGCCTGCCTCTGACCCCGGGAAGCCATGCTTTAATTCCAGTGTGATGGAGAGTCGGGTTCTGCTTGAGCGAGTCCCTTCTTTTATTCCTTGTGGAATGGACAAGGCAAATAATGGGCTTGTGTCCTGAAAAGCAGCTGTTACTTCCTGACAGACCATTGATCAGAAGAACAGGGGCTGTTTTCACAGTATGGCGCTCTTACATAACCAGATACACACATGCACGTGCGCTTGCATTGGCACCAAATTTATGTAAATCTTATAAAAGCATCCTAAACAGTATTTTATGTTTTATGCACAGAAATCTCTGCTGCAGAGTATGCAGACAGACAAATCACTCTTATTGAAATGAGGTTCGAGGCTTTTAACATTATAAACCTCCCAACAGAGTAGCCTTCACCCTGAATGCAGGAACTTCATGTATACATGAACATATATATTTAACATGCACACAAGAAACCAGGTTACTGAGAGACATTCAGGTTAGGGCAAGACACGTACTCCAACCTGTAACTATGAAATCTTGGTTTATATGCAGCTGTTAAGTCAGGAATCTCTTTATTTTCTACCATATGTTTCAACCAGTGTTTATATATTTTAAGTGTATCCATTATAATTAATATCAGCCACAGTGAGATGTCAAACTCTGCAGTGAGAGAAGGGACCAGTTTTTCTTACAGTTGATGTGCGCTTGAATTTTAGTCAGTCTTCAGATATAATCATTTTGGATGCCAAGGTGCACTGCCTCATGTAATAATATTTCCTTTCATCTAGCTGCACTGCTCTCTCAGTGATATGTTCCCTGCCTGAGGTCTCTGTCATCAACATACACTCACCTAAACTCTGAGTTACACATGCATATAGATGCAGCTAAATAATCAGGCTTCATCAGCAGAAATCTAGACGTGCTAATCGGGATTCTCTGAACCTAATTAGAGGGTTTTCTTGTTTAAGAAGAACACAACAAAAATAAACAGTGGTAACCTGCATGTAAACACACTGACAGTTTTAACTGGAGATGACATCGTTTGAGATGAGAGCCATTTGTTTGATGATTTCACAAATCACACCTTCAGTCATGTAGAGGAATGAATGGTCTTGTGATTACTGCGTTATGGGCCTTTTCTTAAATGATTGGGAGTGAAACGTTGTGATGCACTGTGTACGACTGACAAATTCGACACACAGGACAATCCGACAAAAGGAAAATGCTAAAAGTTTACTTGAGTAAATAATTTTGGTTTGCATCAGATCACCTGACTTTTCTGGAAAACTGTGCCAGTGAGGAGAAAAAAAATGCCTGCAGTAATAGGAAAGATCTATTCTTTGCAGAGCTAACAGAGCTTTAGTACTTGAGCTCAGCCACACGAGAATGATCCAAGAGATCAACTTCACTGGACCACCACAGTTCTTCAAGAACGGCTCAGTCTCGCCATGAATAGCCGTGTCTTATTGTACCGCCCGTGCTTCAGCAGCTGGATGAGCTTTAACAATTAGAAGTGATATTCAGAGAAGCCGTTTGCCAGCTCTGCAGGTGCCTTCACTAGTGCTATTGTATAATTTTGCAGTAGTAAGACTGCAGGAAATAAAAAGTTTGACTTTATGCGAAAGACAAAAAAAAAAAAAAAAAAAAAGGATGAGGATGATGTTTGAGTTTGAAAAGATATGAGATGTCATCCAGCTCCTATTGCTCACAGGAGGAATGACATTACTTTCTTTCTGCCTGGGCTGGTGTTGACTCTGAATTCTCATCATGGTTAATGTACACAATCCCTACCACTTGTCCCCACAGAGTTAGGACACTCACGCAGAGAGGCCAAGGGAATCAGGGGTCGGCATGCCTTTATTTTGCACTTCCATCAGAGCAAGCAGTTAATCTTTGCTCGGCCCCAGCTTATCTGGGCGCCTGCCACCCAAGCCCTGCCCAGGGAGAAAGGCATCACACGCCTCAGCCCTCTCCTCCCTCCTCTCGCCCTCCCCTCAGCTCAGTTCTCCTTGGCTGACTGGAGGAGGTGGCTGCAGATTGAATTATTCTCTCCGTTCCATTTCTTCCAAGTTTGCATTCATTTGCACTGCGCTGTCACTTCTCTTCTGTTGTGTTTGTTTCTTAAGTGGAAGCCGTTCAGAGTCTGTCTCAGCTTGTTGCATTGTCTCATATCGGTTGTGGCATCAGGCTGCAATTGTGGCAAAAAAAAAAAAAGAAAAAGAAAGAAATAAAAGAAAATGTTTCTTTTATTGGTGTTAGTGCACATTTGTTGAGGCAAATGCCCAGAGCCTCCCTGCTGGCACTTTTTTTACGCATCCTGTGTGTGTGTGTGTGTGTGTGTGTGTGTGTGTGTGTGTGTGTGTGTGTGTGTGTGTGTGTTCAGTGACGTGATGTTCATCAGATTTTTAATGTACTTTTGGGGGTGAGACTGAAACTAATGATTATTTTCATTCTAAATGAATCTGTTGATTATTTTGCTAATTAATCAATCATTTAGTCAATAAATTGTCCCTGAGGACTTGACATTTTCAAATGCCTTGTCTTGTCTGACCAAGGGTCCAAAACCTGAAGAGATTTTGTCGCAAGTGATATGAAAGAGAGAAAATCCTTGCACGAGAAGCTGGAACCAGAAAATGTTTGGTATTTTTCAATCAATCAATTATCAAAATTGTTGATTGGCTTAACCAGCTCATCATTTCAATACAGCATTTTATCGACTAATCTTGCCCAGTAAAGAAATGGTGAAATCGAAGATGCTTTAGCTCGACCAAAAACTAATGTTTCTCTGTGACTTTAAGGAGTTTTCTGACAAATCCACAAAATCTTAAGAACCTGATGGAACCTCATGTGTTCATCGTGTCTGGACAATTTAAAGACTCCACTACTACAGTTGAATTAGTCTCTGGTGTATTCTCCAGTCCTCAGGAGGAGATTTGAGGTCACACTGTCAAACTCCTGGCTCACCTGCTTCTTTTTTGCAGCGCATTGCCCCTCCTCCCCCTCCTCCTCCTCCTCCTCCTCCTCTTCCTCATGCGTGATTTCTACCCCACTGTCTTGAGCTCTGACAGCCTGTCATAACTCTGTCAGCCTGTTATAGTCTGTCATAACATAATGACCTAACACTTTCCATGATTGGCAGGTGTTTTTCCTTACAGGCCAATGAAGTAGGGGATGGGAGATGTGGTTTGATGCCCAGTTACCTTGTTTCTTCACTGACTGACAGGTGGCTCCCCAAACTACACAGAGAGAAGGCCTGTTTGTATGTTTATTGCCCTTTTAATTCATTCTTTGTTTGAATAACTATACAGCAGCTGTCGGCTATAGCTTAGGCTCATTCGGGTGACCAAGGGGATGGGACACTGTCTTCACCTGCTGGATGAGTGACAGGAGAAAGGCGTAGGAATGGGAAAAGAGGGAAAGGGAAGATAGGACCTTGCCTGTAGGCAGCGGTGGAGCGGTGAGGTGCTGACGAGGGGGTGGGGGGGTGGGGGGGTTGGGGGGGTTATGCTTCAGAGAGACAGTCGAAGAGAATCTCAAATATTGACCTTGGAAAACCACCTCTATGATAATAATTATTTCACGACCCCCCCCCTCTACTGCCTTGGCTGTTTCACTGTCTCTCTCCCGTTCCTCATGTGTCTCTCTCTTTTTTGTGTGTGTGCGTGTGTGTGTGTGTGTGTGTGTGTGTGTGTGTGTGTGTCCTTTGCTCTTGTAATCTTAGCGACCTTAGATAAAAGCAACCTGGCTCTTTTTCTTCTCTTTGATACACATTAATCCCTATCATTGATTACAAGCTCAGGTTCAGCTTATCACAATAAGCCTCTACCATTTGACCCCCCCCTCCCCCCATCCCATACTGTATGGTTTATAATACAGTGAACCATACATTATACTCATACACTCAAGGGGTATGAGGTTTGATTTCACAAGTGTGTGTGTGTGTGTGTGTGTGTGTGTGTGTGTGTGTGTGTGTGTGTGTTCAACAAACTAAAAACAGCATTATTAGTAAATGTTAATGGTATTCTAAAAGAAATACAAAATGCAGTGTTTATTGCGGTATTATACTAGTGCCAATTAAAAGCACATTTGGTTTTGATGAATACCTCATCACTTTCCTACACCGCCTCATCTTTGAATGACATTCAATGCTATCATCTTTTTAGGAGAATATTCACTGAACTTTAGATATAGATTCATTTTTTTTACTCAAAATAGTGCCGTGGACTCAAAGAATGTTTTTCCAGTCTTGATTCTTTCCTGAAATTCTCCTCTCATCTCACCAATGAGGGGGTAGAGCAAAAAGCCTCTTTGTAGCCTGAGAGGCGAAACACGGGGCAAATAAAGTCCACAAAGTACTCACTGCTACTTGTGAAGTTTAACTGCTGTGAGCACAAGAATACCTGAAAGCAACCTAGAAAGTGTGTTTTTATTACCTCCCTCTGTTCTCTCAACTGAAGACAGTAAGGCGTCTTTGTTTAGAGGTAAGGTAAAGTTCATAGTGGCGGTGATGGGAGGGTGTGGGGTGGGTAAAGTGGAAATTATGCCTTATATCTACACTTAACTAAATCTCTCTCACAAATTAAGTCCTTGCTATCACTGCTAAACTGGGAAAGTTTAGGTTATACCTCATGCACAGCGTACACAGGTGTTTCACTGTAAAGGTCTAATCTAATACAGATAATACGCTGCTTGATAATGACATGTTTTAGAGGCACGGTTCATTTTGTCCTCACTCTGTTTTGAAACCTGGCTCGCAGCACTACCATTTCAGATGACACTGTGGTGCTGCTTCTTAAAGGCAGCCACGGCAAAGTATGCTAAGTGAAGGCGGAGGAGTACATCTATTCATTTAAATTGGTGCTAATGGCAGACTATTTAAAAGTCAATTAATTGCCAGGGGCCAAATGCACAGTGGCAGTTAATGCTGTCACAATGCTGAGTAGTAATTGGATGTGGTGAGGGGATGTGACTGTGTGTGCTTGTGTGTATTCCACTTGTCTGAAACTGGGTGGCCACCTACTGTACCTCCATAAGCTCTCAACAAAAGGACCGTCTGCTGTGGATGGTATTTTGTCGCAAGGCAAAGCATCACGGGAGAACAGCTTAGTTGTCTGGATTTGGGATTGTCGTGTAGTTTGTGGAGATGCATCCATCCACATGTATTTTTATAAAACGTTTGTTTACAGTTTTCAGTCGCTTTCAGTCTGTTTTCTTTGACTGTGCACTATTATTCCTGAAATCAGCCTTTGAATCCATTGTCTGTTTCCCTTTTTGTTTTTCTCAGTTTGACATCACTACCCCCATCTCCATTCTCTCTCACCTTTTCATCTTCTTCCTCACTTTATCATCCTCCTCTGTATGGCAGAGAGAGGAAAAGAAGGCCTGAGATCGATGTTGGGCCTGCGCACACAGAGACCGGCAGCTGGTTGAATCGGAGTGATCGATCAGGCACAGAGCATTTACTCTGCCAGACTGCTGGGCCTTTGTGGATGGAGATTATTTCTAAATTATTACAGGAGGCAGATGCTTGTCAGAAGATGCTCTCTGTCAAGGTTATACTGCTTCAGTGCTGCCTAGCTCTCTCCTTCTCGTTCTCTCCCTCATAGTTTGCGTTCCCCATCTTCTTAGAACTGTCCACTTTCCCTCCTTTTATCTTTCTCTTCTGCAAAAGGTTTTTCAGTAATTAGCATTTTCCACACTGCTTTTGAATTTACCTAGCTGTCTTTATTGCGGTGTGTTGTTTCCCTAACAGCAGATTTGTTTAGCTCGATGTAGGTGAGGTTAAAGTCGTACAGTGTCTGCCGCTCAAGTAATGAGAAACTGAAAATGCCATCTAGTAAATTGACTTCATACACACAGACAGAATGGGCTACACAGTGTAATCTTTGACCAATGTTAGTCTATAATGGCACTGAATATACTGGCTGGCTGCTGTGTGTTTGAGGCTTTCTTGAAAATGAGTTTGTTCTTTCTTGAACGATTTAAATGAGGTATTTTCATTCTGTGCCCTTCAACAGCACTGAGCGCCTGTGTTCTTTAAAAATAGATGCATGTCGATAGCCTTTGTGCATCTGTGTGCTGGATGGGTGCCGTGTGTGTGTGTGTGTGTGTGTGTGTGTGTGTGTGTGTGTGTGTGTGTGTGTGTGTGCTTCTTGTGAATAAACCTGTGCATGTGTTTGAAACTGATAATTCAAGTTTAAGACGTATTGAATGTGTGTGTTTTCACCCTTGTTAGGCTGATTAGATTTGGTAACGTTCTCGTATGCCGTGGGCTCTACCTCTTGTCATCTCATTCATTTTTCCTTAGCACTTGTTTCGTATGACAGGACTTATCACAGCCATTGCAGTTGGTATTGAATATCTACAATTTTCCATCCGAATGTAGTTTCTTCACAACATATGAAAGATCTCTTTATTCTGTCAGTGTAATAATGTATGTTGATGTATTCTGTAAAATAAAGAAATGATCTGAGTTAACAGAAAAGCTCTGCTAGTTCCCATTAAAAGGAACAATCTGACCCTTTTTTGTTTTATCCATAATCAGTTGAGAACATCATTTTCAATTTAATCTTCTCATGTCCAGCACATGGTGTGTCTGATATGTGTTTAACCAATTAGTAGCAGCAGTTACAGTATGTTTCCAATCAAACGCTGCACATGTTTCAGGCCGGTTTCAGAAAAGTGAATATATGAATACTCTTAACAGCACATTCAAAACCTCTGTACATTAATTGATTTATGTTTCTCATTTAAGTTTCTCATTATTGAATGAATTTATCTCTTCTGTCCTTCCACACCAATTTTAATGTTCACCAGCCAACATTGTGTGTAGAGGCAGGGATGATATGTAACAAAAAGGTCCTAGATGGATTCGAACCAGGGGCATTCTGGTTACATGGTATGCATCTTAGACCCAATGCCTAACTAGATGCCTCTTTTTTTTGTTATTATTGGAGACTGGTAGAATATATTAGTCACTACTGCAATGCAGTTGTGTATTTCAATAATTTGTTTTCATTTTGTCTTTATTGAGCTCAATTACTGCACAAATTTAAAATGTTTTGTTGTGTGGAAAGTGACAAATCAGCTTTCCAACAGCTCCAAAAATGTCGTATTTACATATTTATCTTGTTAGCTAGAAAGCTAGTCACCAATACAGCTCTGACTCAGCTGGGTTGTGTTTCTGGTAAGTTACAACAACATGCAGCCTGACTGTGTGATGACAGGACTTACAACATGCCGTGTGCAGTCTCTGTATGTGTGTTAACTAAACATGATATAGACAGCATGGAAGTTGCTACAGTGCCTGTTCTTATATACTGTGCAAGGTAGCTTGAACACATCCAGGACCAACAGTATTTCAGTGATGATCTTAACATTTATTTTCTCATTTGTATGTTATAAACATACACTATGGCTATAGAATATGCAGTATGGTATGACTATGTGCAATTGGTTCTTGGATCATGCTTTGAACTTAAGATGATACCTCAGAAATGAAATATAAAATTACATGAAAACAGTCACTTTAGTGTATCAGCACCTCAGAAAATACAGACAGTCCATATCCCCATCTGACCGAGATGAAAAGAAAGCTCTGGGATTATTTTCTTAGACAGGACGGGGAGGGAACAAATCAGCATCAGGAGATTTTAAAATGAAAAAGAAGGATTGAGCATAGAGTAAGTCATTACACCTTTTGTCCTTTTTTTCATAACTGTCCCTTTATTATTCTATTGGCGGTTTTGATATGTTGGCCCATATTGAGTATCCTACACTTTATCACCAGTCACAGCAGTTGTGAATTCTGAGCATCATCCACGTCCTTTGTTGGGTATTCAGAGAATCATCTCTCGTTGACCGAGGAGAATAGACTTTATGAGGAGGAGGCACAGCAGGCTGATCAAACATTTACATTGTTAGTCCGATGTTGTTTGCATTAACATATGAAACCTGGTAGCAAGCTAGTTACTCTCCACACAATGAAAACAATCCCCCTCATTTCTTAGTCAAAAGGCATATTCACTTGAAAGTGTGACAGATTATCATTTCAAATTTCATCATACTGTATCTGCAAACTGAAACTGATTATAGATTCATCCGATATAGTTTTTGCTAATAGATATTTAATATTCAGATTGGATATACAAAAATACCGGATAGGTGACAAACTAAAGAAAAAAACCTAATAAATGAGCAGAGACAGGAAATGCAGATGCTTCCACACAGGTGCACTACACGGTACAATTAAGCAGTTAACATCCAATCATGCTCTGTGGCAGGTATAAAAATGCTGAGCAGTCCCAGTTTATTCTGGTGTTGTATCAAGATGACACAAGGAGAAGATCTGAATGACTTTGAAAGAGGGTTCATTGTTGGGGCACAGATGGCAGGAGTGAATAGAGTGACATCCTCATTTAGATCTATGGGATGGACATCAGTAAATAGGGTCAGAAATTTGTGACGATGATGCTCGTGCATTGGTGCGATATGTATGAAAAACAGAAGAGCAGTTCTTCTTATGCTGTGGAGGCATTTTGCTGGCATGATTTGGGTCCACTTGTCTCCTAGGGGGGGTCAGGGAGGGGTCAATGAAATCAATGTTGTTCTGTGTGATCACCTTTATCCTATGGTGAAATATTTGTATCCTGATTGAAGTGGTCTCAGGGTGACAATCCCGCCATCCATAGGCAAGCGTTTACTGAATGGTTTGATGACTATGGAAATAATCTAAATCATATGCTGCGGCCTTCACAGTCACCAGATTTCAACCCAATTGAAACCTGTGGGAGATGTAGGACAGACGTATTAGACAGCGCTCTCCACCACCGTCATCAAAACACCACGTGAAGTGATATCTTTTGGAAGAGTGGTGTCCATCCCTCCGGTTGACTTCAGAGACTTGTAGGATCAATGAAGGCACGTGGTGGCCCACCACCTTACTAAGACACTTGACACCCGTCCGTAAACTTGAATACTTGATGGGGCTGAGACAAGTTCGGATAACTGAACATGATACATTTAGTGAACAACATACACAGGAGTCTTGTTTATTATACATGTTGATTTATAGTAATCAGACAGGAAGGTAGTGACAAGTGGATCGCAGCAAAAATGCTAATAAAGTGCGTGAAGTGTTGATTTGTAAGTGTGTGCACATATTGTGAGACCAGTTACTTGTGATTACACAAACCATCCTTGTCTGGTTTTATATAACACCATGGTACACTGTAGGTATTTAAATGCCGGGGCTCCGTTTCTCTCTCGTTGAAAAGATCTCTTCTGGGAGAGAGAGAGAGAAAGAGAGAGAGACAGAGAGAGACAGTGTGGTGGGAAGGAGGGGTGCGGGTGTTGGTGACAGAGAAATGTAGGAGAGATGAAGCCTGGATGGGGAGAGAGCGGGTGATGAGAAGAAGGGAAGTGAGAGGGATTAATTGTTCACCCAGGAGAGGGAGATAACATCAGATGTTTAAAAGCCGCCACAACTAATCCTGTCATTTCTTGGACTAGAATAATGAAAATGGAGAAATGATATCTCTTGGAGAACTGGAAACCGAGCTAATCTGTATGCCTGTAACGAGCACGCTTGTGATTGCTAAATGGTCTACAGATTATGGTATATTTCTAGTTGCGTAGTGTCATCTTCCAGTGTGATGACGGCGAAAAAATGTGTTTTTATTTGGTGTTTTTCTTGATTGTGTATTGTTTCCTCTTTGACTCATTATATTTTTCCCAGATATACTGTATTTATTGTAACATAATTCGACAGGTGAAACATTGTGTTTTTAGCTTATGCAACAGCCAGACATTGTATACTACATTCTGTGTTCATGTTTTAGTTCATTAACTGCAAATCACATATTTTTTTTACATTACTCCTGACATTTTCCGAAAGCGTGCCGTATGGTTTCAGACTGATTTCCTATTTTTCAGCAGCCAGTTTCATCGATTTCATTACAGTATGAAAATCAAATTAGATGGACAGACATGTACTTTAGGGTAATTGCTCATGATGCACAATTTGTGCCGTTATTATTTTTTTGTCATGTTGTCACTGCTGTGAGAGCATGGCTTTCAACAACTACAGTATGTTGTGTCAAAATAAGACCCAACAAGACAAACAATAAACAAACATGGATATGAAGAAAAAGAAACAGTGCGAATTTTGTCATTAAAAGGTTGTTATTGAACATCCGAGTTACCAGTTTGAGATGTTGGGGCATTATGACAAAGATATAAAAACATTCACTGTGGTGGATTATCTCAAGCAAGTCTCTCCAAGTTCATTCCATTAACTGACATGAACTGAAATGTGACTAACTCAATCCGTTTAAAAACATATGGTACACTTTTGAAATCAGTTGGCAGTAACATATAGAATACAGATACAGGTAATGGGTTAAAACATTCAAAACCATCTGTATAAGTCTCAGTAGAGTCCACTCCTGATGTTCTCTGCCCTACTTCTGCTTCTGTGCTTGCTCTTCTATCCAAGTAGCTCTCTTTCTTCCTCTGTGACCCACACCTGCCGTTCTCTCCATCATCCCTTCCACCCTTTGGTGCCATGGCACTCCCCGTCCTCCCCTGTCGTATCTGTCATAGGCGTTCAGTCGCTGGTGTTGCTCTAGGCTTCAAATTTAATTTGGTTTCAATCTGCTGTAATTGCTTTGAGAGACGGCCGTGTCTGCATGTTTTTCCTCTCTTATGTCTGCTGGAATACTAGATGAATTGTGTGTGTGTGTGTGTGTGTGTGTGTGTGTGTGTGTGTGTGTGTGTGTGTGTGTGTGTGTGTGTGTGTGTGTGTGTGTGTGCAAGTGTTAAGTGTGTGTTTCTGGACATGGATGAATATGACTGAAGGTGTGTACTCATGCGCACATGTGTGTAAATGCTGAACAAATGCCCGGCCACACACTGTCAATGATACACTTTGTCAAACACCAGCTGCTGTCACTGGACTCTCTTCTGCCTTTACAACGCTTTTGTCAGACACCATACATTTTCTCTTTGTAGCAGAAAAGTCGCAGGGAGGGCAGGGAGTGAGGTAAATGTGCAAGACAGAAGAAGTATCTTTTGGAAACACATCATGACCTTTTAGTTGAATAATCACCCCTCTTATATAAGCCCTGAATGTGTAACTCTCTCATTATTCTATCAGCAATCTAAAGTAAGAGGGAGGATGATTGAAGTAAAGGGCAAAAAACAGACAGACAAAAAAAAATAAACTGTTTGCCCTTGAACTGCAGACAGCGCTGTGGTGAGGCGAGGTGAAAGGAACGGTGCTTTGCTGATAGACTGAGATAATATTGGTATGACTCTTATTTAAAAAAAAATCCCAACTCGGGTTTTTTTTCTTTTTCTTTTTCCCTCTTGCTCTTTTGTGTCCTGGCAAAGTCACATACATATACATACATATATATATACATACATATATACATATAAACATTCTCATGTGTATTTTCACATAATCTGTATGTTTTGGCATTACTAGAGTTTCTCTCAGGATGTGACACAAACGGCACTTTGTTGAGTCGTGGAGTACACACATCAGCTCTCCGTCTTGTTGTGCCTGTGTTTGTTTCTCGGCGAGCGCATATATATCATTCTCACCTCTGATCAAGGAGACGTTTGCCCTGCATCCTGATGCTGTTTCGCTCTGCTCCTCCCCACACAGCCTGCTGAGAAGGCGGGAGAAACGAGCAGGTCATGCAGGCAATCGCACACACCTGTTAACAGATGTACAGACTAAAAGAGCAGTCATGTGCTCTGTGTCTCTCTGGTGGAATGTCATTGGGTTTCTTTTATTTGACTTATTTATTTTTAGCTATCGCTGGTTCCAGACAACGGGTATGCAATTTTCTCCTCCTCACTCACCTGCAAGGCCAATGCCTGAATAAACAAGACGTCTGAATCTTTCCTTCTTTTTTTTTTTTTTGTAAATGGCGCCTTTAGGCTTCCTTCCTCTGTCCCTGTTGTCTGGTTGATGCCAGCAACAGCAGGAAAGGCCGGGCAGCAGTTTGGGCATGCCTGTGACTATCTGTCAAACAATAGACAGTGAGCCCAACCAGCCAGACACTCACATGTCACTGAGCTAATCCTGGCCCCATCGACACACCACTCTGCCTGCCTGCTCACCCTGAGCCCCCTGCTGGCCCTTGCATGTAGAACACTTGGCTACCTGCGAGCAGTCAGGGCTGCAGATCTGTGTTGTATTGATGTCCCAGCCGTGACCTTGTTTGCCCTTTATATCCTTTAAATTTGTGCTGGATATGTGAATCGTGACCTGTGTGTATATATATATGTGGTTCTGTATTCATGGGCACCTGTGAGTAAACGATGTGACAGAGTTGTAGCATTTATCCCATAGGAGCTTTAATTGAATTTATAGTAGTAATTGCTCCAGTGAATGATAATGTTTAGTACAATGGACTTTGGCCTCATTCTGTGGTAAGATGAGTCTGCCACTTAGCTTTAAATGCTCTGTGGTTTAATGAGTGAAATGCGTATTATTTTGAATGAGGTTTCTCCAATGAAACAAAAAAGTGCCCCAATTAGAAAAGAATGAATATTGTTTTTATGGAGATACGTCAGTAGTCACTTATATTAGATTAACTGTGACATTGCTTCTAACATTATCATATTTTGATTAAATCCATATTATAAATTTAGAAGCAGACTGATTAGTACACAAGAGCTTATGATCATGGTTGATTATTTTCAGTGTAGCTCTGAAGCTCATTGTGAGGGAGGCAGAGAGCTACTGTATTGTTCCAAAGTAAAGACAGCTGCCTTTTTTTGTCTCATTGAACTATACACAGCACAATGCTGGCAATCTTTTGTGGAAATATGGTGTTTCTGTGCGCCTGTGTTGAGTGTAGAAAAAGCTGCTGTTTGATTTTGAAAAGCTGGTGAGACGATGCTGCCGCCGCCGCTGTGGGTAGGTGACAGCTCGCGTCTTCCAGATCGGGTCTCCGTGGAAACAGCAGAGTGAAGTTGGGAACGTGTCGCTATGAGTGGGGAAATGCAAAAGAAAGTGTTAACATTTCCGTTGTGAAGGGGGGAGATTATAGCGGGCGGGGGGGGGGAACAAAGGCAGGGATTATCTCAGCACATGCTACAATAGCACTACACACAGCCTCTGCAAATGGGCCTGCCACAGGGTGCTTTGGATCACAGAACAAAGACAGGGTCTCCCACCCATCCATGCAGATCCTCTGTCAGAGTTAGCTAATAAGGACTACAATACCCAGCTGCCAGTAGCAAACCAGCCAGGGACCTGGAATTAAGGGTCATTATTTCTCCTCATTATGGACTTTTGCATTGTTTGACCACTCTGAAGAGTAAAGTCTATTCCTGTTATCACTGTCCTTCTTCCAGTACTTTGAAATTGGATGTTTTTGTCATTTCAGTCACTCCACTGAGAGGAATGTGTAATAATGCAAGCAATAAAAATATGTCATAAATTTTCAAGCTTCTTCCCATTTCACCCTGCGTTACCGACGGGTTCTGCACTCTGTGAAGTCAATTTAACTGTTTTGAAGTTGGTTTGTGACTGTTGTTGGAATTAATACGGCGTTAGAAGAGGGAGTAAGTTTGAGGGCAGTAAACTGAGACAGATGGAGAGAAATGGAGTACAGCATACGATTGCTGGATAAAACAGCCGAGCGAAGAGGAGAGATAAAAGGATGGCGCGAGAATGAAAGGTGGTGGTGGTGGTGGTGGGGAAATGGCAGCGAGGGTGTGAGGCGGAGTGAAAGTGAGTTTGTCTGTGATGTTTTAAAATTCTGGAGTGGAAAGTCCCTCCATCTGTTATTGTGGGACGGTTCTGACTCAGTGATTTCTATGATTGGCCTTAATCCCGGCCGAGTGGAGAAGACAGAATGAAGAGCTTAAAGCAGACTGCTCTCACTCTGACAGGCTCCACTGGCTGCTGCTGCTGCTGCCGCCGCCACCGCTGCCGCTGCTGATGGGGCTCACTGGCACACTCAGTCTGCTGCCGCCTAATGGATTAACTGCTGCATGACACTGCACCTCTCCACACTACTACAGCACATTGAGCAGCTTTTAAGGCCATGACACGGCAGTGACATTTTGATGTAACATGAATTTGTCAGCAGCCATGACACACAGCAGTTTTCACTCAAATTTTAAAGCTCCTTGTGTTCTCTGTGATAATTGTGTCCTCATATGTCACCATGCACCATGAAAGCAGCACCACCCGCAGAGGGATCATGTCCTTTACACTGTCTCTCAGTAAACAAGGCATTGCTGATGTGTCTTCGTGATCCTGTACGTGTCAGTAGATACAGTAAAGATATGATTTGTATTGATGCTGCATCTGGATATTTAATTCAACAACGTGGGAAGGGCCCTTAAGAAAGCTGTTCTATATTTAGACATCTTTTTACAAAGAGCTTAGTGGCTTGCCATTATGATTGTCACTGTTCACAGCGGCCAATCATTGGAAAATTTACTAAGGGTCTTCCCTTGGTGTATTAGTCGCTCTGAGAAGGTTAAGTGACCTCAGCAGAGTCATTTCACAGTCTTTTGGTCCCCAAGGTGACTTAAGCGTTCCCAGGAACCGAGCTGAGGGGCTCATTTGGAACATGTTAAGTACCTCGATTCAAGGCTGCAATCACACGTACGGACCCGTGTCGTGTTTTCTCAAGTGCCCTCTCGCTCAAACACACACTTTTTAGGGCTGTTTTAGAGTGTCCCTCCAGATCACACTGACGCCAGTGTGGTACGTCGAGTGCCCTTTAAGTTAATGCTCAGTGGAAGGGCCTAACAGGCTGCAGCAACCACACAAGCGGCCCGGTGTCGCGTTGGCGCTCACCACAGCATGACGCTGTCCGTCCCTGGTGTGCTGTCATTCCCCTAGAAATAACATGACTTTGAGTGATTAAACTGCTCCCCTTTGGAACAGAGCAAACTGCACAGTTATGAATATTAAAGATCCTAATCGCCTCATGCTGAGCCTTTCGTTATTTTTTTATTTTCCGCTGTCTTCTTGCTCTGTTAGTTCACAGTGTGGGCCCATGATCTTTTACAGCGGCGGGGTTCTTCGACAGTGGAGACATCATCAGGCTGCACCGCCTGCTCTTTGGCTGCTTGTACAATTATACTGTCACCTGCACCACTATGTACAGTGTTTGCATACATGACAGACTCCATCGTGTGTTGTTTAAGGCTGCAGACCTTGTAGAGGCACTTCACATGCCACTATCCATTACAGAGTTGTGTTTATGGTTCTTGACCTTGCCTGAAGGCTCAGTGACAAATGGCCCAACATGTGATGTATTTTGTGTCAAGGTTACAAAGGCAATAACATTAGATGCCCGTGCTCATGTTGTCGACTCTCCTGGTGTCTTTGTGCCTGTATGCTGTAGTGTTATTTGCTGTGTTGTGTGGGCCTGTAGTGAGCTTATCTGTGCTGTACTGTGCTGATCTCACTATGCTCATCCAGTACTCTAAGCTGCTTGGGCTCCAGCCACCAGCATAGATGATATATCCCTGCCCCCCTCCTTCCCACATCTCTCACTCTGATTCATTGGCTGTTTGTGTTGCCCATCCATCTGGGCCAACACAGAGGAAGGGAAGACACATGAAGACACATGGCTGTTTTGGAGCACAGGGACTGCATTAAGCTGCTAGGGAAGAGATAGGGTCCCAGAAAAATGGTGGCCTACCGGGGGCAGAGGGTGGAAGAGTACGAAGGGAGAGGCAGCTGGAGAAACATAACTGGAAAAAAAACAAAAACATGTGGGCTACTCAAGGGAGAGAGAAATGGATTTTCTAAATGGACAAAGTAGAGATTCTTACTGACAGATTTAATCCTGAGAAAAAGACTGAGCCAAAAGGATGAAAGGGTAGCTAGATCACAGATCATGACAGAGAGTAGAGAGGGGGGAGGAAACTCTTCTGCAAATGCAACAGATTTTCTATGTCCTCAAAAATATCATTCATATTAATAGAAAAAATAAAAACATTTGTTGTGAATGAGAGTAACATCATATGGCTTTAATTTTTAGGCTAATCTCAGATGAGGCAATGCAGTGAGATTATTGTTGAGCTGCTCTGTGTTTATCCCTAATTGAAAAATGTGGAGTTCATAGTTTCACCAAGAGATTACCACTGTGGCGTTGCCCTTTAGCAGGGCTGACCCTCTCTAACGAAAAGCCACACAATTACTGTCTTTTCTAATGGACTCTTTGGTAATAATTTCAACGGGCTAATTAGATCTGCATTTCATTGTTTTATTTGCCTTTTGTCTCATTAGGAAATGAATGAAATCTTATCATTGTTATTTAAGGCCTTTTCAGGACTCAAACTGATCCACATTTTCTGCTATTATGTGCCACAAATTACGCTAGTGAAATCACATTATGTACATACTTTAAACCATTATGCTCAACAAATGTCCCTATACGATATGCGTAAGAGTCAGGACTGATATTCTCTGCCTGGTGTGTGTTTGTGTTGAGAGTAGGTGGAGCAGCATTGTGACTGTGTGGCTGTGAGTGGGAGGGTCTGCTGAGATGAGGTGGGCGGGGCTTCTAATAGAAATAGGACAGCTTTCACTCTAATGAAAGTTTATGTCTTGTGTGTTTTTGGTAGATAAAAAGCCCCCTGTGGTCGGGTAGTGGGGGCCCTTCAGTGTGGCTCCACAAATGAATGAGGTTTTACTGTAGCAGGGGTCTAAGTAGGGCTAGTCATTTTAGAGCCTTGGGACTGTATGACCAATCACACTATTCTGGGACAGTAACAAGATCGCCCCCTAGAGGCCCGGGGAAACCTAGATACTGAGGCATAGGAGGGAGGGAGGGAAGAGGGGGGGCACTGTGAGGAAAGAGAAACACTCCAAGGCTTCACCATATTTGCCAGTTGGATGATTTCCTATATGACAAGCCTACATACAGTAAGCTTCTTCAGAGATAAGCCTATAAGCTACATCATGGTAAATGACACTAGACTAT
This sequence comes from Seriola aureovittata, assembly GCF_021018895.1. Lineage (NCBI taxonomy): Eukaryota > Metazoa > Chordata > Actinopteri > Carangiformes > Carangidae > Seriola > Seriola aureovittata. Next base: position 18,110,423 of record NC_079365.1, on the reverse strand, counting down.
TAAAGCACATTCTTATGACAACATCAGTGGGTAGTGGTGTTTGATACTAGTTTGAGATGTTAGTTAGATGTTAGTTACTGCTTCATTTTCATAAAGCAGTAACTATCACTCTTCTATCGCTGTGAATGTGACAGTAACAACTTGACAGCAGCTTAAACAATGAATTTTAACAGCAGCAAACATTACATTATTAGCGCTAATATTTACTTCTTATCAACAAGGATGGATAAACGTCCACCAGGGAAAAGTGCACACCGCTTAAAAACTGAAAACTAAACCTGCATGTCTAGATCAGTCGGTGTGGATCTGCCTCAGCGCCAGAGATAGTAATGATCCCTGCCTTGCACAAGTTTGTTTACATTATGTGTCATACCACTTCTAACTCAGCTGTCACTCAAACAAATACACACTTTGACAACAACAACACCCTTGGTACATGTTTTTGTTTTTTTTTTGCTCATGATGCTCATGTGGGATTTTCTTTAATTGATCAATAAATTTGTAGTTAGATCAATTTTTAGAAACAATTTATAGCTTCTAACAGCATTAAGTTAGTTAACTTAGTAGGTTCACCAATAGGATGTGCACAAATAGTTTTTTGAAGGACCATGTTGGGTATGGCGCTCCCTAATCCTCTGAATGAACCTGTTAATTTATAGCTGTGCTAGCTTTTGTAGAGAACAAGGTCACAGTCCTCATCTGCCGGTCCGTCTCTGTTTCACAAACACATGTCCCACTGACTCCTTCAAAACTAACACTTCTGCTTTTGTGTTTCCTTGTAGAAACTGGCCAGGGAGGCGGAGCAGCTTCAGAAGGAGCATGTATGGCAAGACGGTGTGACGGTAAAGTAGGACACCCGCTCTTCTCCCTCTTTCTCCAAGACCTCTTCTATCGTTTTTTTTTTTTTCTCTTTCCTTTTTCAAGCAAAGTGGTTAATCTTCCCTTCATCTGCCCCTTCGCATCTGTTTTCCAATTCCCCCTCAGTTTAGTTGTTTTACATGTAATCCTTTAATGACAATGTGATCAGCATCACAGAGACAATTTGGAAAAACAATAATATCCACAAGCGCACAACGCACGTACGCATGCACACTATAATTGCTTACTTTTGGGGATTGTCATTTCCATGGGCTTCAGTATTATCTAAGAGCTTTCTGTCTGTTTTGTTTCACAGTACACAGCAAGTTGGACATTGCATTCTCTTGTAGCTGACCTTTAAAACACTAGAAATCTGCTCTTGAAATCTAAAAAAAGGAGAAATGGTATTACTCTGGTTTATGTTTGTCTGTGTGTGTTTGTGAGCCACCGTGCTCCACTGACTCTCAAATTTGCAAACACTGGAATGCCCCACGAACATGCATGCATACTGATGCGCGCGCACACACACACACACACACACACACACACACACACACACACACACACACACACAGACACACACAGACACACATATACATAGCCTCACCCGACAGATACACATGCACATTCCCTACTGTCATATTCTCTGTCTCCAGGGAGACGAGCTCGCTGTCATGGTACACTTCCCACAAATGGATTTTTAACCCCGCGCCTCCTGGGGGATATTTGAGAAAAGGCTTTAACTGATTTAAAACGAATAATTATGAGCCCTACTTCCCTGCAAAGTCCATTTTTATTCATGGTTGCTTACACTCTGAAGCTGTAGTCTTGGGGTGGCTAGGCTGCACCGACCCCTCCCTCCCTCCCTGCTGGTCTGGGGGAGGGAGCTGCAGTGCGGCTGTCCCTTCATCTTTGGCATGGGGGGGGGCTTGCCAGCCCCTCCCTGCCTGACTCCGATGCACCTCAATCGGATGTGTAGCCATGCAGGACATGGAGCCTGGGTCACAGTGACCACACACAGCGCACCTGTTCATAAGTAGCTGCATCCAACATGGCATCAATACTTCCTCAAGTGGAAAAGCCGGCACTCTTTTTTAATCCAGCCATACTCATCCCACCCGTCTCTCCCTCTGCTTCTACTCTTCCTCCTTTCTGTCACTCCCGTTTCTACATCTCCCTCTGTCTAGAACCCCAGCCTCATTCCCACCCTTATCCTCACAACCCCCATCACATTCATATACCTCTTTTCTTATCTGTATGTGTCTTTAATCAGGCATGAAAACAGTCGGAATATATCATACTGTTGCAAATACTGCAAATGAATCTTAATGTTGCTCCTTTATTAATAATGCATTGGAGCTGATTTCATTTGCCTTTATTATTAGGCCAGGTAATGAATCTCAGCAGGGGCGACTGTGAAACCATTAAAAAAACTCACAAAGTGGTGGAAGAAAGGGGTGGGGGTGGGGGGAATATATGCCACATTCTTGCAAGAAGATTTTTCCTGTTTGTAGATTTTGTGCTTTCCTAATTTCTCTTTGGGTGAACACTCTGCTGACTGACACTCTAATTAGATTAGGGCTGCATGCTCTTTGGGCATATTAGGAGAAATGCGTCGCATCTTAAAGAGCAGTCTGTCAAATGAAGAGAAAAGGTGTTTATGCATGAGAGGCGGTGCATTTTGATAGAATTTTTGAGTGTGTGCGTGCGTGTGTGCGTGCGTGTGCACATACTCCGGTGTATGTTGGAAAAGCATAATGTGCTTGTTTGTGTTTGTCGGCAAGTGGGTATTTATTTGTATGTGTTTATTAACTGCAGGTTCTGTACCTGGCCCAGCCCATCTGCTTGCCTCGCCAAACTGGTGACATCATAGAAACTCAATGACACGCCTGTTCCTCATAGCGGCTGCCATCGCAGCTGTTACCGTAGCAATGGGAAGACCTCCCTCTTTCTCTCTCTCCCTCTCTTCCTCGCGCACACATTCAAGTCTTTCCCTGGTCCAACTACAGAGCCAGGTTTCTGACCATCCTGACTGCTGGACATTATGGATGTCAAAATGTTGATGGTAACAACTGTTGTGATGGTCGTTCAGGGTTTTAAATCCATTGGAATGTAATGGTGTGTGAAATAGACATTAAAGTGTTGGATTGCCGGTGATTTCTCAAGGTCAGGTGCCCATCCCTCTGTGACACTCGACTATTGTGTTGGCAAGAAAGTCATCCCAAGGCAACGCAGTCATTTCAGTGCTGCTTTGCAATTCTCATAGGGACAAGGGAGAACCAGCAACTTCAAAACCAAATATCAAAACTCTTTTTTTTTTGTTTTGTTTTGTAAAGAGAAAATTGGGAGCCAGAGAGCAGAGCACTATTGAACCTCTCTGGATTATATCAGCAGATAGCTCAATTTTCAGTTTACTATTTCAGAAAGAGTTCATGAAAAAAATCCTGGGTCCTACAGTTTTGACCCACTTGCTGGATGTGTGTACATGTATATATGTAGTGTTTAGAAGGTGATTTAAATGTTGCTTTTCCATAGAGAAAGTCAAAGAGTATTTCTCTTCAAAACATTGTTGAATTGCTTTACTGCTTTTAACAGTTTTCCTCCCAGAACGTCACCACATTCGAGTGTTAAAGACTTTTAAAGCTACATTTATAGTAGTAAAGTCCAGCTTGGTTAAACAGTTAAATTTAAATTGTTCATTTTCTTTTCTTTACATTTAACATAGACATTTCATACAAAAATGCAACAACTTAGCCAGCCACATAAAAACAACCACAAAAGAATTACTGAATGCAAAATAGACTCGAAGGCTGCAGCTTAAGAAAATCTTAGTTGATTAATATTCAAAGGATTTATTTGAGGAAATTGATTAGTTGATTGAAGCTGAAAAGTCACTGACTGCATTAATGTCCCTTTAAAGATTTAATGCACTCATGCAAACTGATCTTTTAAAATGTAGTTCTTGTGAAAGAGCAGACCATAGTAATTAAGTAATAACTGTTAACTAACAAAGGACCATTAATTGACAAAAAATAAAAAGACTAAACAAAAACATTTCACTAAACCAAGGCCTAAGGGATTGATCACTTATCAACTAAGGGAGCTGGCAGCACTACTAAAATCATGGTTCAGTTCCTGAGTCTAGACACAGTACAGGTGGTCTGCTTAAAAATAAAATACTGGCCTTGAAAAAAAAAAAAGTTGCTTCTTTATACACTGAACAAAACCTAAACTTTGACTACACAGCTGAAATCAAAGAAAGTCTCTGACAACTAGATTCTCAGGTGTTCCCTGATGTCTGGCCAGGTGCAGCTGCTGTTTGTTTGTGGACATCACTTTAGTTTCATTCGATCAGTCGTGTTAAGGTACTAGGTTTTTCATAAAATAGTTTTGTGGTGGAGTGTTTCTGAGAAAACTACACCACATTAGTCTCATGTGCCCTACGCCACCAGTGATTTCCCCAGTAATTATGTATAACATGCTATTCTAATATGTATTTTGACAATTTAGCAGTTTGAGTTGGTAAAATGTAGTTTGATATCTGAAATAAATGTATTCAGTATTCATGTATGGATTGTGGATATCTCTTAAGTTAAATCCAGTTAAGCTTTTATATGATAAAATGGCTTGGTGTCATCTCCAATGTCATTATAGATACATTATCTTAAAATGAATTCTGACCAGGAGAGATACATTTGAAGTTATCTTGAATGATTGCTATGACTGATCACAATGTAATTAGGAGTCCTTAATGCATTTGTAGATATCTTATGGTTTCCTGGTGTTGGGTGGGTTGTCATGTTGGCAGAACCTTTTTTAAAGTTTTTTCTAGAAAAAAAGAAAAACTTTTATGTCTCTGACTGCAGTTTGAACGTTTGATAAATGGTAAGCTTGGCCTAGTTTAGCTGAGATCATGTAAGTGTGTGGGCTCAGAGCATATGACTAATGCTGAAGGTTTAATATTTTGTAATAGTTAGCCTGCGGTTAACAAACCTTTTGTTAACAGTACAACCAAACTCCTAACAATTACAGTACAAAGTCACCAGAACTACTCTTCTCATGGCACATATACATTATTCAACAAACCCATTATATTTTTTGATATGAAGTAAATATTTTTTAACGGTGAAATTAAGTGACTTCAGCAATATGTGAGTTAACAGTGTTGTTTAGTTTGAACCAGCATCCATCTTTGGAAAACTTTAAAGCACCTATAATTAAGATTTTTGCAATAAGAATATAAAAAAATGAAAGAGTTGTATTTCCCCTCAACTCTATATTGCTTTATAGCTTCTTTCAGCCCAGTGTTTTGGTTTCCCATTCTGCAGCTTCACTTTTTTCATCGCATCATTTCACAACTTCAGCAGGCAGCTGTTTTCAGTGAAAAAAGCTCTGGAAACTAGCTGGTGAACATAGGGAACCATTTAACTGCTAAAGAGTCAGTTATTTCCCTCAGGAGTTATTGAAAACAGAAGTAAAAGGAGAGCGGATATTGGACTTAATTCGCCAGGTGGCCAGAAACATCACTACAAATACTAATATTGCTTAGTGTCTCCTGGATGTGGAACTGGGCAACTGTTAAACTGCTAAAAAAGTTCACTAGATCAATTGGCTGCTCACAAGTGGCCAAAAGAAAAAGTCATTGTGGATTTAAAGATTTATTTTCCTGTACTGATCCTTTAAACATCCAGTGGTTAAGCTATGTTTGTATAATCCCACCCTCTGAACTGCAACGAGAATCATGAATATACCATCAACTAGTTTTGTCAGTGGCAGAAAGTTGACAAATTTGTAAAATAAATAAATATCCCAAAACCAATCTAACTGTTAACTCTACAAAATGGAAAATTGTATCTCTGGTCAATAATATATTATCAGCATCATTATTATCAATCAGTTGTTCAAAAACTAATCTCCCATCATTGGCGACTGGCGATGATGACCACTGTCACTTAGCTGAAGGAGGGTTGACACAAAGTGCAACACATTGGGACAGAGACACAAGATTGGATGAAAAAAAAAAAAGGATGGAGATTGTGGAGATTGGAGGAAGACATGTACTTTCCATCAGATTGTGATGTGGCAGCTGCTGTACGTTTGAAATGCATTAGTGCTAATAGCTGTGCCATTAGGGGAGAGAGAGAGGCACTCTGTTGATGGGTTGCCATGATGAAACCGGGGAGAGGGGGGGTGACGAAGAGAGGCAGAGAGAGAGAGAGAGAGAGAGAGAGAGAGAGAGAGAGAGGTGGAAGTGAGAAAGCAAGTGAGCGAGGGAAGAAGGTATAAGAGATGGAGAAAACGGGAAACAGAGATGGAGCCATCTTCCAGGCCATTTACTGCAATCATCACTCTCTAATCAATCAAGCCAATCTCTCCTTTTCTTCCCCTTCTTCTCCCTCTGCCTCTCTCCTCATCTCCACTCAGCCACCCACTCTCATAACACATAACACAGTGGTATTCATGTGACCTCCTTCTTGGTCTCCACGCATGTATGTTCATCAGTATCCTTGTAATACCTACACAAAATATTCATACAGTACATAACCTGCAGGGTTCATCCTACAGTTCTAATAGTCTTTAATATTCTGAATCATCTTTTGCCAATTCTTTGATTTAGATTCTGTGCATTTTCTCATATCGTTCACTGGGGATTGATGCTAGCTGCATTTTGTTGATATTTCCGATACGTTTACTGCCCCTTTAGAGGTGTAGCATGACCTTAAGTGGTAGGGGTGAGGGTTGCAAGGGTTTGTTCACTTGACCAAGCTCGGCTCCTTTCATAATGCCTCTATTTGAGATAATTGGCCCTTCAGAGGAAATGAGTGAAAATCATTGTGGCGACTCTCAGCCCAGCCCTCGAAGCTACCAGCTCCATTAGCCACAGAATACATTAGTCTTATGAGAGCTGCCTTGGACAGATTCAAACTCAGATTCTGATAAAAATAGACAGAAATGAAGTGACGCTTCACTCTGGCTTTGTTTCATCACTCTCTTCTGTTATTTCTGCCCTTTTTTTGTCTGTTGGAAATGTTGCCAAACCACCATTTTCATCTAATCAGGGAGCAATGGACCATTTGTCCAAGCGGATGCATTTTAGTATTTGTTAGCAAATGTTTTCCTGTGGAATTGTAAAAATTTTCCCTCCCTCTACTGTTAATAGTTCAGCTGAACCAAGTGGAGAATATCCACAAAGCACTAATTGGCAAGCTAGGTGTTGTACCTGCAAGTCATGGTTACTGGTTTTTGTTTTTTTTACACTTTATGCATCATGTTGTGTTGACTTTGTCTGTACTGTATTTCCTGAGCTGCACATACATCCCTTCCTCATTCTGAAAGTTAGATGCAGACGTTTGAAAGCAAAAGTAGAAAAAAAAAAAAACTGATTTTGTCTTGTGTCAGCAGCCACAACTCCAAAACTCAAAAGGATCTCCATAGCAGAGGCCCAAGAGCAGGGGTGGGGGGGTGGGGGTGGGGGGATGTAGCTATGTGAGCCCTTTTTAAAAATGCACAGTGCTTATTTCAAACACTGATAAGCATAGCCACATTGTATAATCACAAATAAACTGTATCTATTTTCATTGTGAACAGTTTTTTTTTCTTTCTTTTCCTTATGGCTGCACTGAGACAGAGTGCTCGCAGCCTGCCGAGCACGTAATGGAACTCATAAACAGTGTTATCACTGAATCCTGAGCCATGGAACGGACTTCCATCTGCTCGCCACTGGAAGGGAAAGAAATGAGGAGAGGCTATGTGAAGAGAAATTCCTACAGTCTCTCTTTCCTATCAAATGTATCTGATGATGTGCGTAAACTAGACTGAGCTTTACTTTCACTCACCACTTAGCTGCATCTACAACTGATGCTAACACACACCCCGATGAAAGGAAAGCAGACGATCCTTGCTGTGTGGATAAAGCCACATTAGGCAATTGATCAGTTAGTATTGTGTCAATATAGACTTCACCTTAAAATCCCATTTTGACTGCAGCTTCTCTCTCCTCCTGAGCTCTCCCATCCCTCTGTTGTCTCCTTTCCTAGTGCCTTTCCTCACTTTCTATCAACTGCTGCTCTGCTCACAGCTTTGATCAGGCTTGTGGTTGCTGTGGTGACCCAACAGTTTGGTAATTTCAGCTTCTTGATTGCAGACCGATGTAATTTGTTTAAGTGTCGCTCTCCAAGGTAGAAATGTACTTTGCTTCTTTTTTTTTTTCTTCCCTGCTTCGACTCCTTTCTCTCTACCTCAACTTCTGTATATTTTTTTTTTCTCAAATCTCACCCCTTATATTTCTCTGCTGCTTCAACAGAGACCTCTTGAAAACTCATGCTGTTCTTCACTCAAGTAGGGAGACGTTGGTGAAGTCTATGATATCTCAGAATGAAAGAAGCATTAAAGTATACAACAAACATAACAAACAAGTAACGAGAAACGCTACAATAAAAAGAGCGCAGAGAAAGAGAAAACGTTCAGGTGTGTCAGTAAGCCTTCAGTCAGCAGAAGTTTGGCCAACTGTGATGCAGCGTGTTAGCCAGGAGGGAGGGTTGAGAGAGCGGCCCCCATGTCTAAATCCCACTGATCGATCCCTCTGGCTGACAGGAGATGGGAATCAATAGTCAGAGAAATCCAGTGAGCCACACTGCAGACCTTGATTTTCCCATTTCAACACATGGCCAACACCCATGAAATGTTATTTTAAAGGGTAAACCTGCTGCCTCTTTGCCCCTCTGGTCAGAGCAGGGTCAAGAAAAGAGAAATAAAAATAGACTGATGGCACTCATAGTTTTCTGTTATCTGTACATTTTCCCTTTTTTTTTATGTAGACAGCAACATATGTTGTCTTAGAGCTTAAATTATTGCGGATGAATTCATTCATTGATAGAAAACTGTTCCATCTTCTTCTTCTGTTTTCTTTTTTGATTATAGAGCTGACAGTAGAGAGATGGCAGAGAATGGGAAATAACATGACAACAACAATAACTGTGGTCCCCAAATGGACTTGAAACAGGGATGTTGCAGTTCATTGTGTATGCTTCAAGTCTTTAGGCCACCAGAGCACTCTGATCAAAACAATTTTAATGACTGATTAATTGTTTAAGTCAATAATGATTTAAAAATGACACTGACCGGTTTCAGCTTCCCAGATTTGACAATATTTCTATAATTATAAATTGAATATCTTTGGGTTTTACACTGCTGGTTGGCCAAAAGAAGCGATTTGAACACATGATCACTATAATAATACATTTTATAAACTAAACATATTTGACAGCTGCAGCCAGGTGCCATCTTTTCTTGTCCCAGTTAAAAGGCATGTCTCTAGGAAAACTTTACATTTTCTGTCTGATGTTTTTCTCTGGGATAATGCAGAGTCTGCCAAGGTGTGGCTGAGGAGAGATGCCTGTTTAGGGTTTTAGTGTTTGCTCGGCGTATTCTGTCCCTGCTGTCCTTGGTGCCTGTCTGCAGATATCTTAAAGTAGGCACCCCTTTGTCATTTGAATGTTCAAATCATCGTGAGGGACAGCAAGGCATCTGATGGAAATGATTACGGGGTCGAAAATAACAGGTTTCCCTAGGCCGGCGTTGATTGTTGATTGGCCACTCTCAGTCAGCCTGTGAGGAGGGGGTGGTGACTTTAGGACTCTAAGGACTAACAATGGTAAAATGGCTGAAAAACATCAGTGAAATGAAAAGCTGTATTCAACGTTCCAAGAAAAATGGATCCTAGAAACATTTTGCTCAGATAAGTGGAGCACCGGTGTCATAGCAAGCTGCAGTGTGATTGGACAGAGAGGCCCAGGCTGAGCACCAGATTGTTTGTGATTGGTCACCCCAGCTACGGATGCTGTAAAAAATGTTAGATGTGGATAACTGCATCTGCTTTATCAAATCCCTCTGGAATCCAATGATAGCGTTAATATTGCCATGGCCTGTTTATCTTATTTGTCTTTATTTGGTGTTACACCACCTCTTTCCTGCTTCTCCTCTGATGATCAGATTGAGGGCTTGTTTGGGAGGTATTGGCATGCATGTGTCATGTTGGATAGGCGTTTTATCTGGCACTGTGTCCATGCAGTGTGGTGATGCTATCAGCGTTAAAACCTGCTCCTCAATGGAGCCCTGTCAGCCAACAATGGAGAGCAGCATTACCCAGAGTGCAGCAGGACAAAGCCTTCTTTCCTTATCGCAGGACTGGAATATTCACAGACTGATTTAACCGCTTTTACCAAGGGGAAGTGTCAGGCTCTGAAAGAAAGAGACAGCACAGCAGAGATGGGAGAGAGAGAGAGAGAAAAAGAGAGAGAGAGGGAGGGAAAGAGGAGAAAAATAGGATTTTGTGACCTGCAGGATGTTTACAAAGAGAGATTTAAAGAGCAGAAATTGCAGATTCATTGCCGAAATTGGGGGCATGAAATATAACCATGGAATATGTAACCTTAATATTTTTTAAATTACATATTTTTAATTTCTTAATAATCAAGACTTCTCTCATCCACAACTGTTCTCTCCGTCTCTCTCCTCCCTCTCCCTGTCTTCTATCTCTTGGTTTGCTGCCTATCTTTGCGAGAGTCTTTGAAGTGCGTGTGTAGTTAGGAGGGGGCATGGTGCTCTGTCTGAAGAGGAGCAAGACATTGATGAGATGTGCATGGAGAATGTCATTCACTTTGCTGAATTTGCACTGTGTATTGGAGCTTTAATCTGGGGGCACATTTGTTTATTGGCATACAAATGAACATCTGCATGGAGCTATGCTTGGACGCCATGGTCTCAGCAGCTCCCTAATCGCTTAAAAGCCTGGAGATGCAGAGCATGCCAATGAGAGAGCGAGGGAGAGGGAGGCAGCCCCGCCCAAGGCCTCCGTCATGCACTCCTTTATCTGAGTTTCACTCCAGCTCAGTTGGTCTCTCCCTCCCTCCCTCGCTCTCTCTTTCTTCCAGGCCAACAGTTTAATTTCCAGTTTGCTGGTTGACTCTTTATTGACTTGACATTATAAAGAGGCATTTTTTTTGTAACCTTCAGTGGTTAAGACAACAGCCGCATTTTTCAGACCAGACACCTCAAACAGTGTGTCTGCATTTATTTGCAAAGTGATGTGACAGTGTAACAAATGGCTTCTTTCAGGATAGGGACACTTGGGGGGGAAAAAAAAACTTTAATAATATATAAAGACTCCCAAGAATCAACTGCAATAACCGATATACAAAGATACTCTTGTGTTATTAGAAAAAGGGTTTTAATGAATTAAATAAGAAATAAGTTGCAGTTGATTTTGGGGAGTTTTTCCTTTTTTTAAGGCTTTTCTATACCTGCATTTATATTGTATTGATCTAAGATCAATTTGTTGAGTTTAACCAATAACCATGTATTTTTTGTTGCCTCTTCGTTGCTCCTGTATCTGCAAAATGATGATGGAGATAATGACGATAAGTAGCGTACATGGCAGTTTTAAAAGATAAATTCAGGTCTTTAGTTTATCGAGTGTTTGCTGTACACACAGTGGCCAGGTTTTAGATACATCTAGCTAAAACTACCGCAGTATCAAACAACAGCCCTGTAATTCATGGGTGTTGATAGGCTCAGCTTTTGATGAAAGTGTTTTACAGAGGTGTTTATTCCACTTTGTGGTTATTTTTGACTTCTGTATTGCATTCTAAAATGTATCCACCCTTACTGATGAAAATGCGAAGGATAAAATAACACAATACAGTTAAACAGCACCACAAACTACAGCCTAAAAAATGTACACCGAAAATGAGCCAAAACATTATGGCTACTCACAGTTGAAGTGAATAAAAGTGTGAGTACAAGGAAGAGGAATTTTGTCCACATACTGTATTTTTCCCATTTCAGTGAATAAGCAGTGTGCCTGCACCCACCAGGGATTTAACATCCCCTGAATCAAAACCGCACCACCAGAGAACAAGGTTTCATATTTTATTCACAGGCAACCTCTGCAGTTCAAGATCAAAGTGGTTAAAGGGCTTTTAGATCTCTGACAAATTTCTACATGTCTATGATTAATTTACCACTGTTTGAAAATCATATTTCATGAACTCACCTTTTCACCCTTGTATAAACCTGTGGGCCATATAAACTAAAGCAAATGAGCTGAACAAATTAGTTTTTCATGGTGTATTGTGATTTCATTCTGACGTCTCTCCTTTTAGTGTGAATGCCCTTGTGTATATTTTTCCTTTACATTTCATTCTGCAGAAGAAATTAGATGTCAGTCATTTCTTACTTAACACACGTAAATCGTAATGCACTTGTGTGTCGTCTGTGCACCGGGGTCAAAGTATGTGCTCAGTCTGGAGAATTGCATTCCCTCTAGTTATAGTAGAGGTCTCACCAGCTAATATGGCCTAGTGTTTATCTAGTTCCAATGTCTAGTGTTCATACCGTTTGACATCCAGAGATGGGATATGTGGACACTGTGGAAATTGGGAGACAGAGGGAGGGACAGGTAGAGACAACTAAAGGACTCATATGCTAATTCTGACAAAATACACGTAATACCTTTCATTAAGTCGCTTCCCTTGGATGCACATATGGGAGGACGTACTTCACTGCATATATTGTCTGAGTCTGGACAGCGATGTAAACTGCAACCTGAGAAACATGAGGCAGTAATACTAGTTCCTTCTTTATTCTGGTTGCATTTTCACACTAAGTGAGCAGTTTGTGTGTGTGTGTGTGTGTGTGTGTGTGTGTGTGTGTGTGTGTGTGTGTGTGTGTGTGTGTGTGTGTGTGTGTGTGTGTTGGTTTGTACCTTATGGGCTGATGTGCGTGGGTTAATGAAGAGCAGTAAATGAAATCCTTTATTGTGTTTGATATAATGTCAGCTTCCATTAGGGAAACTGGTGCTAGGAATGATTGCGAGACTATCGGGGCCAGGAGAGAGGTGCATTGTGTGTGTGTGTGTGTTAGTGTGTGTGTGTGTGTGTGTGTGTGTGTGTGTGTGTGTGTGTGTGTGTGTGTGTGTGTGTGTGTGTGTGTGTGTGTGTGCGTGCGCGTTTTTCTGCATGCTTGTGTGCACACCCCAGGGCACGGCAGAGGCACAGAGTGTGTTCTGTAATTATAAAATCATTAGCAGGTGTCCAGAGGAGATATGAATATGACTGTAATCTGTCCCCACCCATGATGGAGCGCTTGTCTCACACTCAAATGTCAACCTGTCTCAGCCAGCCCATTGAGAGAGCTCACAGATTCAAATTCAAAAGATTTAGTTCCAACGACCACACTCAGTCATAACATGTAGCCCTCCATATGACAGCGTTTGGTATGTACAAGCCATTTTTCAGTCGTATTGTTATTCTGTGCTTTACGGGATAAATCATCTCTCAAGGTCCTCTTCACATATGATAAAATTTTGGACTTTAAAGGCTCTGACATTTACTCGCAAGGAAGATTTTGAAGTTTGAAATATGTAACTGCAAGCAAAAAGATGACATTAAAATAATATGTGCATACCAATGACATGAAACATGCTGGCAGAAGAACAACCTCATAGTCAGAGAGACTGACAGGCGTACAGACAAACAAAAGATAGGCAGGCCTGCATCTGGTCAGACATAAAAACGAGCAGACATTGTAGCCCTGGCAAGGAGACAAAGTCACATTGTAATCTAGAGCAGAGGGGCGGTTTCTATAGCAACAGTAGGCATCTAACCTACGCGCCGTTGCTTTTGCTGAAATCTGAAATTGGCAAGAGGAGGCTGGTATTGAGGATAGAGAGATTGGGAAAGATGAAGATAAGGCAGGGCAGGGAGGAGGAGGAGGAGGAGGAGGAGAGATGGGGCAAAGGGAGGAGGGAGGAAGCAGATCGAGATAAGGGTGAGGAGAGGAGGGAGGGTAGGAGACGAGCGGAGGAAGATTGATGTAAGGGAGGGGCTGGAGATCATCACCTGACCTCAGTGTTTGTCTGCTGTTTGGAATTTGTTGGTCCACTCAGCATGATAGATTTAATTTACTGATAGCACTTTGTGTCAGTGGGAATTTCTCAGACTTTGTGTGTTTCAGTGTGTGCATCTGTTGTGTGAGTGTGTAGGCACGGACTTCTACGCACACTCACTCTGTATATATATTCACAAGTGCGTACATGCTGTATATGAGTGTCTGTAAGAATAAGGTTATGTATTATATATGTGTATGTGTGTCCGGGCGCACAGGTCCCAGAGAGAGATGAGTGTGGGATAATTGCTGGCATGGTGTTGTATCAGATGTGTGTTTAACCCAGAGCCTGAGCCCATAGAGACCTATGACCAGCCGCAGCAGATGGCCGTGCAACCCTGGGGGGGCTGCTCAGAGGGTCCTGCTGGCCTAGGACTCGTCCACATTGGAGCCACCTTTTCTGTGCTTGTGTGTGCGGTGTGTCTCAGATCATGTGGTCGGATGTTGTTGCGTTCATGAGTAGAATCGTTGTAACTCTAGGCGCTCGCATAATTATGTTGAGAGGTTTTATTTCCATCATATTGCAAGAGACAACAACTTTATCCCAATTCAAGTACGTTCAAGTAAGTTCGAGTACAATTTATATGTAATCTGAGTGGAAGCGGTAGTGTTTACACAGAGATTATTAATTTAATCAGAAAAACTGTGGTTGTGCACAGTTGTAAGTCTTTATTAATGTATTTGTCAACAACTGTAAATGAAGGTGATGTATAAACAGATAAAGAATTAAAATATAGAACAGGAGAAGTTGTAATCGCTGACAACAGTTACATCTGCTAACAACTACATCATAATGTAGCCCAGTTATTAAATGTTAATATACCGCTTATGATCGCTAAATCTGTGGACTAAGAGTGGTAAGACAGTCGCACAAGGAGGCGTTATGTGTAATACTTCAACTAATGCTGCTAATACTGAAGTTTTATTGTAAGCGGTGATCACTGTATGTACATGGTGCAGGTTCAGCGGGATTGATATGCACAGGGTGACGGTGCAGGAAGGTAAACACGGCTGTCCAGCTGTGCAAACAGACATGATACCAATGACATTACTAGTACAGATATGTGACAAATAGAAGGAAAAGCCAACATAAAATGTCTTAGAAAGGTGTCTGGCACCAGTAGCCACTACCGCAGCTACAATATTCGCTGGCGCACTGATTGTCTAACGCTTCTAAATAACTATAAAATCTCATGGACGTATTTAATCGACTTGAGATCTTTTGACTGCAAAGGCTGTAGAATACATGGATTATTCACATAATTTTTTAGAGTGCCCTGTGCATTTATGTGTATGTTTTCCACTTATTTATTCAGTCTTTTCTTTTATTTATCACCTGTCTGTATATATATATATATAATATATATATATATTTTTTTTTTTTAGCTGCTATGATGGATATACAAAATAACAATGCAGTGAACAAGTGTAAGCAAGGGTGCTATAGTGTTGGACTCCAAACTGAAGTCTGTCTGCAGTAATGTGTGGTATATTTTTTTGAGTGTATTGTTTGTTTGAGTAAAGCTGCTGGACAGTGTCCCTTGGGTGCAAGGAACCAAGCGTTTATTTACAGAAAACAATCCTGAATAATGAGTTGTAATGCCGCAGTAGTGCGAGTAAACTCTTTAGAAGTGAGGGACCAGTCTGAGCAGGACTGGGCTCCAGATCAATCCTGCTGGCAGACACAACAACACTGTTGCTCTGCCACAGTCTCTCTCCCTCTCTTTCTCTTCTCCCTCTGCAGAGGCACGGGCTATTTTTAGCCCTGGCAGCTCTTTCCCCACTGCACCCACCGTCACCACCACCACCACCACCCATCTCTCTCCTCTCAATTCATCCCTTCATATCGCCCCAACCTCAGCCTCCATCCTAACCCTCCAACTTAACCCAATGTGCTCCCTGAACGAACCGCTCTGATCTCTTCCCTCTGCACCTTTCTTTCCATCCTCACTTCCTGCTCTCTCTTACAGAGTTTGGGAGGGAAAGAACAAGTGCCGGTAAGTTGAGAGGGGATGTGTCAAGGGGGTGGGGGGCAAATTGTGCTTCTCCTCTATCTTGTCCACTCTCATTTCCCAAAGACACCAGCTGCGTCCAGGCTGGCCAGCCCCATGTTTGGTGTCAGCGAGAGTTTTCATTATGCTGTGTTTCTTTGGTGAGTTGTTAAGGACTGAACTGAGCTGATGACTGACTCTCAGATTAGCACTGGAGGCCGGCCAAGAACCCGGTCGTGGTATACAGAGAGGCTCTCACGCCGAAGGGAACTGCAAGAAAGATTGGGGGCTGACAGAGAAAGAAAATACTTGTGCATATAGGTGTGTGTGTGTGTGTGTGTGCGTGCGTGCGTGCGTGCGTGCGTGCGTGCGTGTGTGTGTGTGCGTGTCTGTGTGTGTGTGTGTGTGCATGTGTGTGTGTGTGTGTGTTTCTGCACGAGTTAAACAAATGCAGAGATTGTGTGTTTGTGGCAGCAGGAGACAGAGGAAATACTGTGAAGAGCAAAAAGGTGAAAGCGAGCAAGAGACAAACAGATATTGACGGAGCAACGTCAAGCTGAGTGAGGCAGTGTGTAAGACCTACTGTACCTGCACAGAAGACTCGCTCTTTCCCCGTCAGACGCTCTCCCTCAGCAGACCATGACCACAGCTCTTCCAGTGAGGGCGAGTCAGTCACTGTAGTGCCCTTGAGAGCGCATCCTCAGCCAGCCTCCTCATGATAATGAGGCAGTGCCCCACGGACGCTGCTCGCTCCACGCAGCCCCTGCCCGCCCTCACACCTGCCTCTACACGAGATAAGGACAACAGTTCAAAGGAGAAGAGGACGGCAGGGAGGCTAACAGGGGGTCTTGCTCGGGGTAAAGACCAGGAGGTTGGTGGTTGGTCTGGGGCTTCAGCCAGTGACTGGAAAATTTAGTCAGTAATTAGAGCAAAATAGAGTAAGACAATGGCATAAATTTACATTCTTTTTTCTTCTTCCTTTTCTTCTTTTCTTTTTCTCTTTCTCTCCTCCTGTGAGAGCTGAGAAAACACATCCAGCTGAGGTTGATAAGACTCCCAGAGAGAGTAATATTTTGAGTTTATTCTTCTCTCACTCGCAACCCACTTTACTCCATGATACATCTGAGTTCATACGCCACGCAAACGCAGACATTTTCTTTAACAGTTCTCCACAACACATGAAGATGTTCCGACGGTGTTGTAAACACAAGTTCGAACATGTGCCACATACATTGCATCTTATTGACAATAGCATTGCGCAGATGCATTACATCCTTCAGTATCTCTACAGCTATCTGCTCGCCTTTTCATGACTGTCATTCCACATCACACTACTCCTCCTGTGTTCTGTGATGCTGATTATATTCTCATGCTGAACGGTGTGATGGAATATAACCATGACTTTCTCTAGCTTACCACCACGAAGAGACGGGGCTGTTACAGGCGCTGCTATATCTTCTCTCATCACCTGTCTTTTCACTTTTCTTTTCTGCACAGGAGAATGCCATTTCATACTACGATTCCAAAGCGGATTCAGACTATGTGAGTACAGTATGGACTGCTTCGCACTCCCCCGTCTGCCTGCCTTAAACCCCCCCGAATCCTACCCACTCCACTTCCTATCCCTGCCACCCTTTCCTGCAACCCCACCCCAACCCTCCCCCTCCTGGCCTCCTCGGTGTTGATGCCCCTCCCCCACCGCCACCGCCACCACCACCACTGCCACCGCCTCCGGTCACAGGCCCCTGGGCTGTCTGTGTGTGTTAGTGAGGTGACACTGCTTTATGGTGAGTTAGTGTGACAGAGCAGGAGAAGGCCGACGTGCATGTGACAGTGACTTCAGCTGTCCTCCCCCGGTCTAATTTCCAGAGTTTTCTCCTTCTCCTTTTCCTCACGGACCCTAACCGTGTCAACTGCGGACCTGAACTTCAGGGTTGTCAGACCTCTGCGTCCATCAAGACACCTTACACAATACACAAGCCATATCGCGCTTTCATGTACTAGGACACAATTTATATAATGCCTGTCATTCATACTGAAGAATACGAATGACATTCAGAGAAAGGCCTGCAGGCTGGGAAATGCAGTTTCATCCAGAAAAGCCCTGCAAGTCACTGGTCTCTCTCACCACTCTGGCTGCAACCTCCAGTTCCTCCTCAGGATAGGTCACACTCAGAGCCTGTGCCCGCTGATTGATTAAGTTTCATGGAGGAGTGCAAGAAACCCCCCTAGATCACCAAAGCACAAAAAGATGGGAAGAGAGTGAGATAGAGAGGGGAAGAGAGTGAGAAAGGGAGGCGAAGGAGCAATAAATCACGGTGTGATTTTCTCTTTGTGCACACCACTTCTGTGATTAATGACACAGCGCTTTAGGGCCTGTCAGCACATCTAATTGGAGAACATCGGTCATCATTAACATGGCACACACCGAGGCCGAGCCAGTGACACACCCCCTGACCCCCACTTTACCAACCCCACACCCTCCCAAAGACAGTGGCGAAGGTCAGGCAGAGGTCATTCCTCATCCCTGCAACCCCAACAGTGGCCCACCAGTACTCCCCTATCTGAATCTTGATTCCTCCCATGATGACCCATTTCAATTAAGGTACTATCGCTGGAGTGAAAACTCTTTACTATGAGGGAGATATGATGAGAATTCAGTTTCACGAAAGGTAAGTGATTGGTAGGCTCTCTTATCCGAGCCTTGTCTCCTATGTTCCCTGTCCTGTACTCCACACCCTGTTAATGTCTCCACTTGTCACTGTACCCTGATATAAAAGAGCAGTGTGATAATCTAAAAGTCAGAACTGCTCGAGGCCAAAATCTGTCTAATATTGATTCCAGCATTTTATTTGCCACTTTCAGTTGTATACAAATACATACATTAGCACTTTCTTTTAGGTTCTTTGTATATATTCGGACTGTCCTGGTTTCAGCAAGTACAACAGTATTATGTCTTTTTGACCACTGGTTCAAATGCATGTATTTCCTGCAAAAACAGACAAGATTAGCCCCCCCCACACACACACACACACACACACACACACACACACCTCGTCCCCTATAAAAGATTATAAGGTGTGCTTCAACAGAGAGCAGAGAAAGCACCCTGTGTGGAAATGCAAATATTCTTTGGTCTGCATGATCCCACTTTCACTGCAATACTGTCTGGTAGAAAAATATTGTTAGTCATGTCCCTAGGTAGTAATTTACTTTGAGGACAACCATCAAATACATTATTACAACTCTGATTATTGTTATATTAAGTCAAAATCGAAAATATTTTTGTTGCTTTGTTTTTCTTTTGCGGCAGATTATATTGTGACATATATTCAATATCTCAAAAGCAGCTATTTACCAAATGTAATGTTATTCCTTCTGAAGGAATCCTCGTTTGGTAAAAGAGCCAGGCTTTCTTCCTGCGCTCTTTCACGTAAACACCCACTCCCACACACATACACACACAAACACGAACAAACACACACAGGGTCATAAGTGACAGCCTTCAGGTTAGCCCTGGTTGGCTGAAGGCGGGAATTAAAGAATCTTCAAAATGTCATCTCTGGCCTCTTCAGCCTTTAATTAAACCTTTAGAACAGGGAGTTAAAATTAACAAATTGGGTAATGAATCGAGCAAAACAGGTGGTGGATGGTTGAAGAAAATGAACCAATCAGTCTTTCCTGCGTGGATTTATTCCGCTCCTAATTAGACGCTGCTTTGGTTAATTATGATTGGGCTCTTCTGAAGAAAGAAGGGAAAAAAAAAAGAACCTCCCTGCCCGACATTGACAGAATTAGTGTCAGACTGAGTGATACACAAACACCTCAACCTCACAGTTGAAAAGCCAGCATCCCTAACCTAATCAGGTTTAATATTAATGGATAGTCATTCTGTGAAATCTCTTTACTGTGTCAACAAATCTGTACTAAACCAACATTAATCCAAGTACTGGAAGCTCTGTATGTCTACCACAGCAATGTCAATTACAAACAACTACAACATCCATATTGAATTAGAACAAGAGAAGATCATACTACCACCTTTATTACATTGGTTAACTGATGGTGACTCATTTTCTTTTTGAATGAGCACGGAGTATGACGGGAGTGTGGAGTGTGCCAGACTGAAGCCTCAGGTCAGGTCCCGGAGGTGTAGACTAAAAA
This sequence comes from Seriola aureovittata, assembly GCF_021018895.1. NCBI lineage: Eukaryota > Metazoa > Chordata > Actinopteri > Carangiformes > Carangidae > Seriola > Seriola aureovittata. The sequence continues at coordinate 18,090,465 of NC_079365.1, read as the reverse complement.
CAGGAGGCGGCCAGGCTTGTCCCATCAGGCTCCCAGAGTAAAACTAATTAAAACCAATCATTTCTATAAACGTCACTGCACGTAATGACCATTTCCAATAAAACTAAGATATCAGTTAGACAAGATCTTGCCTCTCACTCATCTGAACGAGCTGTCTGACGAACTCTCATAAAAAAAAAGTTTGTTGGCTAACGAAGCACCTCCTGCTTTTGACATAAAAAATGAAGAGATGTGCTACAGCACCATAGCAGACAGCCAAGACAGCCCTGTGCTACTGCTCAGCCTTTTTATTTTAGAAAATGTAATACTAATGGTCATACTCACCGGTATTTTTAACAAGCTTGGCAAGCTCTACATTTACTTTCATTACAACCTTGGTTATTTTTAAAACCTTGACTAGAAAATATTTATTTCTCCTTAAAATAAATAACTTTTGTCGTTCCTAAGATGCCCTCAGATTTAATGTTAACAAAGATTAATAACTGCTTTTGCTGAACATTTAATTTGATGAGGCTTCACCAAGTATAATATTTGGAATCATCTGCGTTTAAGAAATAATTCATGTGCTGAATGTCAGGTCACTCACAACATATTCATCTATCCTGACAAATTAACTTCACATCTCTCCTGCACTTTTATGTTATAAGAGTTGTAGAAATGAGAGATCTCTGTTACAGCACTGAATTGTTTCTTATGTTGACTTTCAATGGGACTTCAACACAACTATCCCCCGGCTCATCCCACCCAACAGCTTGTAATTGCATTTTAATAGGCCCATCAATCAGTTTCTGCCATGGACATGGGGTTTTGATTTAATTTCTCAAAAAAAACAAACAGTTTTTATCATGTCAGATCCAGTTAACCTATGCTGCTTTATTAAAATGAGAAGTTTATGTTGCAGCCGCATATTTGATACACTCAAAAGATTTATTTTGAAGTCAAATTCGCTTTTCAGCAGGCGGGGATGCATGAGAAATCATCAGAGGTATGAGTTTTGTTTTACAAATATTCAGTGAATGAAGGCTAATGAAGGGTGACTAATAAAGGAAGAATGATAGAACCGTGATGCCAGACTGTGCTAAGGGCTACTTCTGTATGGCAGGGTATCAAAGAGCTTGGTGCATGAGCACACATCAATGAAATTGTGTTTATTTAACAAAGAGGTCATTTATAAAACAAACTCGTACATTTTAATTTTTGAATGTTGTTGTGTAAATGTGACCACGGCACTTATGCTACATGCTGTTTTCTAAGGATGTAGCTAACAGGGATTTTTAGTGATCGCTCGTAAGCGTTCGCACTGAAATCTGATCAAGAATAAGCCATAAACTGAGCCAGAGAGTGGGGTTATATCTTGCTGCCTTTTTTTTTTTTTCTCTCCACATCCCTCAATCACTTCCTCCTGTGGGAACAGGCACAGATTGTACTCGATTGATAACTTATCAAGATAAAAAGCTTAAATGTCAGTTTTGCCTTTTTATCTTCTGGCTTTCTTTGATATCTGACACTTTCTAATGCAAAATGTGTGTCAGGCTTTCTCATCATGTACAATGGCCAGACTGAGAGCATGAAAAAAAGTCAACACATTTTAGAAATATTAGTATTAGCCCGTTTTTTAAATTTTTTTTTAATTTTAAATTTTTTGTTTGTTTTGTTTTGTTTTGTTAAACACTAGCAAGCGAGAGAGAAGAAACGGTCTGTTATGAAACCTGCTATCATTGGAATGGGTGGGAGACTATACAGTGATTAAGTGGTGTTGGTTGCTAGTTATTGTTGGGGTTAATTTGTATGGCACCTCATGTGTCTGTGATAGTCATCTCGGGGACTAATGAGTCTCTCTGTTTGGTGTCTGCTCTGATACCTGCTGCTGTTCTCTGATGAGAGGGAGAGAATAGTACCGCCTAAATCTGAAGGCAGACAAAAGGTAGAATAATTACTATTTTTGTGCTTAATATTATCCAAATTCTGTGTGACTTTCCATGTGAACCAGAAAGCAAGACGATATACTGTATGTACCAGAGCCCCAGACGGGCGCTGCAAAGCCACAATATGGGAAATGACAGAATGCGGTACCATATTTGCATGTTTTCCCCATTTTTCTATCCACTTATTTTTATTTGAATGCTCACTCAGATTTGCGTGTGTATGTGCGTGTGTGTGTGTGCGTGTGTGTGTGTGCAGACGGAGGACGGAGAAGAAGAGAACCCGCTGGAGACCACAACCTCTTTGGAGCTGGAGTTTGTGGACGATCCCAACTTTAAAAACAAGGTCAACTACTCCTCCAGTGCGGTCCAGATTCCTACAGACATATACAAAGGCTGTAAGTACTCAAGAATGTTTTTTTCCTTTATTTTTTTTCTGGTGAGTGTGTGGCACTACATAATATTCACCAATTTACACCATTAAATTGTTGAATTCATGCACTAAATTAGACACTATTACAGTTAAATAAATACTTTTGTATTACACACAGACAAATCAACAACCGCTCAGAAAATGGTTTTTAAAAGCATGTAGCAAGTAACAATATGGTCATGAAAAACTGACAGACCTTGACCTTAGCTGAGGTTACATTAAAGGTCAGTGAAACAGCAGTTAGAGTGTCTGTAGCTATAGTAACATAATGTAACATATTTCTGACTGAAACAGAATTCATAGGGGAAGTATCGTCCCCAGAAAGATTTTATCAAATTGTTGAAGGATTTGACTGGATTAGTAAAAAGTAAGTTCCCTCACCTCTGTTGTTAGGTTCCTACTGCAGAGTCAATTCAGTAGACCTCAGCCATGTTATTGTGGAAAGGTTTTTGGCAACTGATATCTTAAAACACGCCGCAGAGCCCATGATGTCACTTACGCTTAAAGCTCAAATGCAGTTTTATATGATAGGAGGAGTTAACTGGTCAGCTCATGTCACATTTGATTGGATGAATTTATGTGAGTGCGAAATGAGTCATCAAAAATAATTCAACGTTTGACACACACCAAGAAATAACATTTAACAAAAGGACACACAAAAATTGTATTGCATAATGTATTGATTATTTTACTGGGTCTTTAAAGCATGTTAACATGTGCAGGGCTAAGCCAAAAAAAATACAAATTTGTTTGGTATGCAACCTGGTGGTGATATTTACATCAGTTGATTCTGTGGTAATGGTTGTTCTCATGTAAGCAGATTGCAAAATAGTAGTGAGATCAGGAATTTCTAAAATATATATATATATGTATATATATACAGGGACTGTTGCCACTGCCTTAACTTGTATCATGCACGTACCAAAATGTCTCCTCTTGGTTTTCATAGATACCTCTGGGTCATGGAGAGATGTCTTTTGTTTTGACTTGACCTCTCCCCTCTCTCTCTCAGTACGTTAGCTCAATCTCTCCATTCTTTTATATCGCCCAGCACTTAAGCGCACTAACATGATTTTAGATGACAGACTCTCTCACGCCAGATTTGTACTGTTTTTTTGGGGGTTTTTTTTCCTGCGTGGGCATTGGCTCCCTCGCTCATGGACCCTGCCCTTCCTGCCTGGCACTGCGCTGCCCTGTGAATATAACACCCTCCTTAATCTGCACCTGCCAAATGGACAAAAGGGAACACATGTACCTTCTGGGACTCTGATTTTGCTTGGCATGTTCCTTCTGTTACCCACCTCTAACCTTTTGGACACTTTCTGCCTGCCGCTTTAACGGCTCAAAAACCAGAGCATGTGCAGACAGACATCCATTTTCACAGTGGCAATTTTTTTCTGTCTGTTATTGTCTAGCTCTTTGCCTTCTTTGTTGAACAGGCTGTGTATGGCACCTGTCTGTAACAATGCCCTCCAGCTGTGTCTCCAGACAAATCTTGTCTGAATTAGACACTCTTGGTTCAGGAGGAGATGTCAAAGGCCACAGCTAACTCACAATAGAGCAATCAGGCTTGTACATTGTTCCCGGAGCCATTTTGTGCCAGTCTTGGTTCCCCTGTCTGAAGATATGAGTCAGAGAATAAAGGCCTCTTGATTGAGCCTGGTGGAGACTAGAGGAGTAGAGTGGTACAGTTCATGGAATTAGTTTTTTTTTCACTTCTGTTCTGTGGAAAATGTTTACTGTTGATGTTGTTTAGTTAGCTCCCATTGCGCGGTCTGCTGTGCTGAGATTGCCAACTGCAGATTTTGTGCCAACTCCATTATGAACATGTGTGCTGTGTTTCAGGCGTTGATGATAAATAAACAGTGTTGAAAACCATGTTGCTGCCCAAATGTACAGTAATTCTTAAAGACGCTTTATCACCACACCAAATGTCCTGAACGCAAATATAGAAATTAGAAACATCTTGAGATGCTGAATGTGCAATGCAAGTTAAAGGCGAAGTCAGATTTTACACATCAAAGTGTTAACAGGTCTTGGGAAGTACTACGGCACACAGTATGTGAATAAAATTGTATAAAGGCTTCTGTGGCTCCAGAGGGAGCTGCGTGAAATCTGATAACTTGCCTCAAGAGATATCACTTGAGTCGGCATCTGTTGGGTCTAAAAATGAGGAAAATCAGTGGTTGTGGTGTTAGAAAGTAGTGAGCATAGCAGACGTCTGTAGCCTGCTCCCTACCCCTGTTTGAGGCTAGAGGCTCGAGGTTACATTAGCCACTTCTAGCACAACACATTCGAATCTCGGATCAAACTCTCAGCAGGCGAGTTGCCTTGTGGGTAATGTAGGCACCAGGTATAAGAATGCGTGGAGTAAAAAAAGACAATATCTGTGGTTTTGCTGCATTGATTTTTATCCATTTTTTAAAACTTGACAATGTCATAGAAGTGCAATGCTGAATCAGAGGAGCAATGTTTTTAACTAACTTATTTTACAGAAATTTACATCAATACATCAATAGCTTTAGAGAGTTGGTGGAAGTGGATGATTATCTATGTGAGGTGTTCTGCTCCGGTCCCATCAGTGGGAGCCTGCAGGGTGCCTTGGAGAGGATGTCTGAGGAAACGGACGTGGGCGGATTGTTGTCCTTTTGGGTCTGGAGAGGTCTGGATCTACAGTATATCTGTGGGTATAGGATTAGCAGAAGAGAAGCAGTGTGAGTGGGTAGATTCAGCGCTCGCTCCTCAGGGGGAGGCCAGAGGAAAAGGCAGAGAAAAGAAAACTGTAGGAAGAATGGACCACAGTCCAAAGTACAGCATAATGTTCAACAGTTATTGTGAAATTCTCAAGTGTTGTTTATTAGCACTTTATGTGGTTGGAGGAGCTTGCTTAGATTTGTACACATTGTTAATGCACTGAACAAATTGACTGTTTTCCAGCAAATGGAAGCTTGAATTGCCAGTCACATCAAAATGTGTGTCCTTAGAGATGGACTGAGAGAAAGGCACAGATAGAGGGATAGATAGAAGCAGAAGGGGTGAGAGGGGAACGAAGGAGAAGAGACACTTTAATAATAGCAACCATTTAGAGCAAAAAAATATATTTTTTTTTCACATTTTTTTATTGTGATCCTTTCAGCAGCTAAATGAGGCGGTGTATGCGTCCTGGTTTGATTTGTCTGCTAGGCCCCATGTCCGTTTATTGAGATTGAGAGTGTTCCCTGAGCGCAGTAATGAACCATTTTATGATTCATTATCCCACTGCTGATTCCTGCTGCCAAGCCTGCAAACTTTCTAATTATCTTAGGTCAAACATTCATACAGTTTTCTTCTAATTATCGTCGCTTATTACAGGATGGACATCACAACATAGCCACAGAGGAGTAAATTGATGTGGGTGGTGTCATCCGTTGAGAAACAGGTTTTATTCTCCCACTGAATGTTACAGAAATTGTGAAGAAGAGGCAGAGATTTGCTGAATAATTGCAGAGGAAGGCCTCTGGGAATATAATCTTTAAAATAACTGAAAAATAAGGATGAAAACAGCGAGGGAATACACAAATTATTATTTGGTGACTATTTTGTAGATTCTGTGGAATCTCGCTGGTAATTGGAGTTCATGCTGCAGATAGAGGATACTAAGCCAGATTGGGTCATTATTCAGTTGTATGTACATTATAACATGTTGAAAATATAGAAGGTTGTAAATCAGCTTTTTTAAAAAGGTAGTAATTATGTGTGTATAGTATAGACACAGTATATGCCGACATTAGTGTTTATATTAGAATAAGCAGCCACAATTCCCAGCAGGGAATAGAGAATGTGAATGTGGGACGTCTTTTCATTAAATTTGAAGTTTAAATCCGCTCCATGCGGCGCCTTTTCCAGCGGCCTAACGTCATGTTGTCAGTTTACTATTGTAGTCAGGCACAGTGAGAAACTTGGTTATCACAAATGAATGGCGAGGCCTGGCTAACTGTGTGTGCAGATGAAAGAGCAGAGCTTAAATGTTTTGCATTTCAGCCTACACACACAGATGCTCCACCATGTTCACCAGCTACTTGCTAACTGTGTTTCCCTGCCATTTGGTGCTGGTCATGTAACGTACAGTTGGTTTTTAGAGCCCTTTTGCTGAAAACAGCTACCTGCTGCATCTGGAAACAGGTTTGATGAGAGTGAACCAAAACAATTACATGAAAGATGCTAAAACGCTCTGTAGAGCTGAGAGGAACTTCAGTTGGGTGATAATTCACGGCCGTGTTGAAATAGTAATTCAATCCATTGTTAATATAAAAATATTAATTAGAGCAGCTTTAACGGCTGGCCTCATAGAGTACATTAGTCTGTTTAATACAATAAAGAGCTGAAGTCACATTATTCCCCTGTTTGCCTAAACTTGCATTAACTGATTTTTTTTGGCCTCGTGGGTACAGTGGAAACAAGTTGTGAACACAATAACACATCATCACCTTTTATGTTGATATGGTGAACTTATGAGAAAAACAGTTGTACAGCAACAGCAGTAATGGAGCAACATTATCATTCATTTGAAGTCGAGTTTCTGAGCGCCTAGTTAATGTAAGTCCAATATTCTCACTCTATTATCTCTGTTTCTGTTCTCCTGAGGGAAATATCTGGCTCTTTAGCTGCTAAATACTTCAGTGTGTTCTTCAGCTGGTTGCAAACTGTGTCTCTCTGCTGAGCAGGTAGTGTACAGTGGGTTTATAGAGCTCTTTTGCTGGAAACAGCTTGACTGCTGCGACTGCAAACGATGCTATGAGAGCAGTGAGAGTGAACCTAAACAGTAAATTTCAGCCAGTAAGCTAAATGATGATCTGAAACTCACAATAAAACTCTGTAAAGCTGAGGGGAGCTGCAGGTGATAATTCTGCTTGTGGTGATACTTGTAAGGTTCATCACTACGAGCAGCCTCCCTCCCATTGTCACATTGTTTTCACATTGTTATTTGATATGTTGTTATTATAAAGATATATATGTGGCAATGCAGCAGAGAAGCCTCATGAAAATAAAAGACTGTATATTTTTCCCAAAATAAATGAATAAATGCAAGAAAACATTCACTGTTGTGATGTTCGTATCTGAAACAATGAGGGAAATTAAGCTAAAATGTTACGCTGTGGGTAGTTTGGGACTAATAATTTGGGAAAGAATTTAAAGTATAAACAATGTGTAGGGTAGGTCAGAGGCTAAAATGTTCTATTACTTATGAGACTTTAATTAAAAAGAGAGAAAAAAAATACCCAAACCAGCAGCAAGTTCGGACTCCCTGCCCTTTGAATGTTAGCCTCCATTTTGCTCCAGCACTCTGTGGTCTGCGGCTGGATCCCCCTCTGGGAAGCTCCTGGCAAAAAAGAAAAAAAAAAAAAAAATCATCCAATTCACCTTTGGAAAGAGCAAATTGCATGCGGTGTATGTAATGTGCAGTGGAATATTGAGTGCAACAGATGCAGCAGATAGAGAGTCAACGCGATTGCGTATGAGGTTTGAAAAGAAGAGAAAGATTTGCATCTGTGGGGTTTCATGTGAGTGAAACCACCTCTGATGTCTCCCGTCTTGTTTAAAATAGATCTGGGGAGAAGTCCGCTCGCCCGGCACTGGAGGTACAAAGGCGACTTTTGATAAACAGACTCAGGTCTGTTCACAAAAGGAAGGGAAAGTGATAATGAGAGGAATGAGATTCATAATTTGTAACTTAGTCGTATTAAATGCTGCGGCTCCAATTAGTGACTGTGCTACTTTACTATATATCTATAATAAAATGCTACATTTGTCATCTTACAGTTAGAAGCTGCAAATCTTGAGATTCGCTTCACCTAAATGTAAAATGTCATCTGTGTGTGTGTGTGTGTGTGTGTGTGTGTGTGTGTGCGTGTGCGTGTGTGTGTGTGTGTGTGTGTGTGTGTGTGTGTGTGTGTGTGTGTGTGTGTGCACAAAAAGTACATACAGCCTGTATTCGTTTCACACGCCCCAGGTTCCTTCAAGTGAAGGAAGCTTCCCTGTCAACCAACTCATGCGACGCTGGAGATCAACTCAGCCCCTCTCAACATCAAACCAGATTTAAATGTGTGGAAAAAAGCAAAAGTGATTTGTGAAAAAAAAAAAAGAGAGAAAGAAAGTGCAAAAAAACAAACAAAAAAACAGAAGGAAATAGAGAGAGGGGGATAAGGAGAATGGGATTTGAAGTTAAACCAAAAGAGAAGAAAGACAGTAAAAACACTGCGGGCTGTATTTCTGTCGTTGTCGACTTTACAGACTCCATCTTTCTCTCTCTGCCCCTCACCCATCCAACCCCTATAGTGTGTGCCCAGTGAAGGGGCACTATCATTTACCCGCACACTAATTAGAACATTCAGCACAGCAAACTCCACTTCACTCACCACCAGCCTCACAAATTACATTTCATGTGTTTGTTATTTACTGCTCTTCTTTAATTAGAAAAATTATTTGGAGGAGCACTCTGGAGGTGTGGTGAAATCTCTCCCTTCTGTCTTATTGTGTATATAATAATAATCACCCCTTCTCAGAGACCACCCACCCCCCCACTAAATGCTATTCCTGAGTGAAACTGTGTGAATCCCTCACATGAATTTTAATTGTAATTAGTTAATACAACTATCTTAGTTGCAAGGAAATTCCTCGGAGAATGATTTTGTAAAGTAAACTGGCAAGAATACCAATGAGGTTATACAGTATCTTGTGGGTGTTACTTTTCTCAACCAAAGCTACAAAAAAGACACAGTTTCCTCAGCGAAGGCTTAGACTTTGTTTCAGCTTGTCTTTGTGGATGTGTGAGCGGCTGCCAGTTCCTGTTGCTGCCGCTTCCTCTGCAGGATGAAAGGTTTAAGGTTCGGCATCTTTAACACTCAGCCAGGCCACAAAGCAGCCCTAAAGGAAGAGGAAAGAAGGAGAGACAGGGAGGAAACAGGACGGGGTGGGGGGGTGGGGGGAAGGGGGAGGAAAACGAATCGGGCTGACAGTACAGAGAGACAGAGGAGGAGGTGCTACATGCAGATGCAGACATGCTGGTCTGTAATGTGTTTGTTTTACAGTGTCGCTTCAACCAAATTACAACAAAAACATTTTGTCACTGACCTTTAGGGTTATTTGAAAGCTGCTGGCAGTGAGGTCTTCAAATTATCCACCTTAACTAAAGTCATTTTTCAGTGCTATGAGTACCACAAAGAAAATTCTATTTACCCCCATTGCTTTTGTCTGGATGTAAAGGAAAAAAAAAACTTAAGAGGAATTATTAGGGAGGAAATATTAAACTCAAACTATCTGACAATCTGCATGGCTGAGTAGCACAAGGGTAAGTGAGAAAATATGCTTTTGGAATAAAGGTAAACTGACCATTTAAGTAAAAAGACCAGTGGTTTTCTGATATAATCTGAGTCTCCCCTTACTCTGGGATACTGCCAAAAATGGTGATAATCTTTCCTTTGCGATATGACTTTCTAGATAACTCACTCAGATTCAAAACGCACTGTATATGTCTCACTGTTACCCTACATGTCTGCTTGAGTAATGTCACCTATAGGTCAAAGTTAGCAGACTTGAACTACACTAGTACCACTTAGTCTCTCCATTTAAAAAGTAGAATATGTAAACGCCTTATGGCAATGACAGCAATAAAGGTTATGACTCTTCAAAGGAGCTCAGCTAATAGCCTTAGCTCCATTACTGTTATGGATTTCTTATGAGCGACCGCTTTTGTTCCACTATGATATATTACAGGCCACTGTGCCTTTATTTTCCTGCTCTGTGTGCACAGTCGATGCATGTACCTATTCCTATACTGCTGAGTTAATACAGAGCATAAGGCTAGGTTGGATAGGTTTGGATGGCTCCTTATCACAAGTATATCATTGTGAATAATGTGTGTATGTGGGGTTGGGGTCATGGGATAGAGTTGGTGGTGGAAGGGGGTTGAAGAATGATCTCACGCAGAGATGCTCCATAAATCCCACTCATAATTGTTTCCCTACTTAGTGTGCAGTCTTGTTCCATAAAGGGACAAAGCCAAGGGTGCTCTAAATGTCAGGGGAGTGGCACGCTGATGAATTACCTTTTAAAGATATCAGAGAGGCGCATTTCATGTGAAAGATGAGCCCAGCACAACGCCCGGGGGCTCTGTCTGCTTGTGTGAGCATATCCCCCCCCCCCCCCCCCCCCCCCCCAGGGGAAATTTGTCTTTTTATCAACTGTCCAGAGAAGTCACGGCACATCCTAACTGAATAAATCAAAGAGAATTAGTTTGTTGTGTTCTCTTATATCTGATGTGCCCGTTTTTCTGCAGAGATCTCCTGCAGATGTGTGTGTCTATGTGTTTTTCTATGTGTGTGTGTGTGATTGCAGAGTTGGACCAACAGTAGAAGTGGCTCACACATGACTGGTTTACTTTAAACTGGCAGCATAAACACACATACACTCAGTTTTATTGCTGTTGGTTGACAGACGAAGGCTGACCAGCAGTCAGGCGAGAATAAAAACACACTAACATTCAGAAAACATATCAAGCCAATTGCAGGTGTTGAATTCATGTGTGTGCACAACCCTGGGCAGCGATGCGACTGATAATTTATATTGCATAGGCAGCGAGAGTTTGGTCAATACCTTGATGTTAGTCGGGGTAGCTGAGGGGGTTCTAGTTTTAAACGGAGGTCGCAGGATGTCTCTGCGCCCTTGGCCTGTCTCGGATAGCTATCATTACAGACCCAGTGCCTCTTCAGATAACAGCACCCAGGACTTCACAGCACACAGGCTGGTACAGCAGCAACCTGCTGTGATAACTCATGCTCAAAGGATAATACTTTTTACACATTAATCGGATGATTCTTTAACCACGGAGTATTGCATGACCCACATGAAATTGAAATGCATAGTTTGGTTCCCTGAACATTTCTTCACAAACATCAGTAAAATACAGGTGTCACGCACTTTTCTCTCAAGTTCAGTCTCTCTAGTTCTTCAGACCATCTGGACTCCGGTAATGTAAACGCCGGACGGGTGAGAGATAGAACATAAAGCTCTTTCTTTCCTCTTCTTCGTCTTTCTAATTCTGGTTCAATAAAATTAAGTTTGTGGCAGAAATGTCACACACTGTCCAGGAATGAGTCATCAAATAACCCCAAAACAAAAATCTGACAAAACATTAGACGGTTAACATAGACAATATTGTTTTCCATTTAAACAGAAGTTACTGTACATTTTACAATGATGGTAAAGCCCCAAATATAAAGCAGTGATTAACAACTTTTTCATCAGCTAGTTGTTCACCTACTAAGATACAAATGGCCAAAGTGATGTGACTTTTTTTACAACTGAAAACAGTTCCTATAATCAATTCATTGACCTCAATCATGTCTTAGATTCTGCAATTTTCAATTTAGCAGTTTAAAGTTTGTTTTGATTTTTTTTTTCTCTCTCTCCTTCCCTCATGGGTGAGAAATTGCCTTTTTCAGGCTGTGAAAGCAGCCACTCATTCGTGTTAATTTCTGTGTTGCTTTCCATCAATCGTCCTCCCCCTCTCTCTGGGTTTTTATGTTTATCCCCATCTGTAGGGCTGCCTCTATCCTCCTCCATTCTTCCTTTGTGTTTATGTCTATGAATTTTGAGAAAAACATGTTGAGGAGCTCCCCTTGGTGATGGCAGCAATTTGGCTTTCATATATTCCTATCCTCCAGACACTACTTAGTGCTTGTGTAGCGAGTGTGCGCATGTGTGTGTGTTTGTGTGCATTTGTTTTACAGGATGCTAGTGAGTAATGAAACTTAGCTTTGTTTTGAGCTCCAATTTTGGCGAGCGTTTGGCAAGGTGGAACTGAGCTTTCAGCTGAAAAGATAAGAACAGTATTATGTTAGGTAGGTTTAGGTAATGACAGTGTGATTGTGATTCTTCCGAGGCTTTCAGTTTAGAGTAAAGGAAGTGGATGCAGTAGATGGAGGAAGGTTGTTGGTGTATTTCTTAGCTCTTAACTGACAGCTCGTCAAAGATTCTGAGCGGTAATTGAAAAGCATGGGAAAAGTGGATAATGATCATTTATTTGTGTGAAATTCAAACAAGGGGTTGAGAAAAGCTGGACTTGTCGGTTCAGAGGCTTATCTAGCTTTGGTTGGCTGAGTAATTAAATCAGAGAAGCGAGTGAAGTTCTCCTCAGCTCAGCGCCTCATCTTGTTTCCTCTTTAATCAGGTGGCTATTAAACCTCTGATTGCACTCCCCATCTTCTGACTTCAGCTTAGCTATTAAACACAGGCTGAAAGCATTTTGGGGTGGGAGGGGTGTATGTGTGTGTGGAGACATATTGTCTCTTTTTGTAAGGATAGAAAAAAATATAATCAGAAATGACAGAAATAGAAGGACAGGAGAGGTTACTCTAACTGAACTCATATTGTCCCTCATACAGAAGGAGAATATGAGTTATGTTAGAGTGAGGTAGAAAGGAAACGAGATACACTTTGATGCTGTGGTGGTGTTATTCTACCACCACCAGCGGCATGTTATTTCATTTCTTGTTGACTAGATGATGAATACTTCTCTCCAAGACCATAAATCCATTTCACAAAGTACCACTGACCTGTGAGATATATCTATGACCTTAAGTTTTAAGTCCAAACACACACCTTGACGTGCCAGACCGGTTCTTTCTCTCTTTCTCGTTCGTACCAACCCCCTAGCACACACGTAGTTTTGTATTTCTCTGCTATCAAAAGTTCAAAAGTGGCCTCTGCCTCCACATGCTGCGAGTGACACATGACCTCATGCCAAGGTCATCTCAGATTCCTCATCTGCACTCCTCAGAGATCACCCAGATTAAACTGATGCCCCGCTCAGAGGGCTACCGCTGGCCGAGCCGCCTGCATACATCCATTCTTATGTACCCAGCTTACTGCTGCTGGCACGGACAAGGTTGTTGAGCAAGGAGACTTGACCTTTGGGGTACTAACACAAAAAACCTAGTGTTTTGCACTTTGGTTACACTATATTTAGTGCTTATTACTTGCGGCTTTTATTAAAAATAAGGTAACTTAACTGTTTATTTTGTATATATTAAAAAACAGGTGCAAAAAATCAATACAGTAATATGAGATTCTGGGTGTAAATCGGGTTATAAGAAACAATTTCCAGTGCCTGTAGTTTAAGTATTTATTCCTTCTTTTAATAATACTTTGAGGGGCTATGGCACATAATCTGCAGCTCATTTGCAATTCTCTCCATTTTTTTTCTCTTTATATAACCAGAAGCATATTCTGAGTTGTGCTCATTGTAAGAGAACTGTGTTTACCAAAAACTTGTGAACAGTGTCGTCTTGCAGCAGAAGTCTCTTGGGTCCATTGTGGACCCAAAAGAGTTTCACACAGGTGAAAATCTTTGGAAACTTCTCCTTTAGAAAAACAGTTCTCTGTGTAAATTGGTAAACTTGAAAACAATGAGCCCTATACACGATATTAACCAGTTCACTATTGCATTTCTCTTTGTGTGTGTGTTCCTACAGCCCCTGTCATCCTAAATGAGTTAAACTGGACCCAGGCTCTGGAGAGGGTCTTCATTGAAAACCGTCGGGAGGACAGCTCTCTGCGGTGGCAGGTGTTTGGCAGTGCCACAGGAGTGACACGATACTACCCAGGTAGGCCGCAGGGCACTGAGTCAACAGTCTGCTTTATGACTCAGGGCAAGATAAAGTCTAAATTGACCCTAGGGCTCCTCAGCCGCAGAACATTGGCAATCTCTTATCAGATGGCTGTACTGGTAACTCGATAGACAGAATGAAATTATGATTACTTTGATCTAATCTGATCTGAAATATCCTACAGTGCACTGTACCGTCTATAACTTACTTCCTTGCTCTCTTCAGCCACTCCATGGAGGGCACCCAACAAGATCGACCTGTATGACGTCCGCAGAAGACCATGGTAAGCGCCAGCTTTATAGAAAACCCAAGGTATTTAGTCTCAGCATAATATCAGTGTAATGTATTTCCTTCCACCGTTAATGCCTATTGGCTATTTTAGGGCGAATAAGAAAAGAGCGAACATTATCCTCTTAATTTTTGAGCATTGCAGTTATTTTTAGAGGCATTTATTTCCTAAATGGGCACCTTTGGACTCTATAGGGGCGTTAATGGTGAAATACTCTGACACTGGTTTTATTCTTTCACCCTTCATATACTTAATGTCAGATAATTTGCTGAACTTTCAAAGTGCATTGTCTCGGTCCAGATGAGTGTTGGACAGAGTGACTGTTGGGCGCCAGGTGAGTCCAGCTGAGTGTTGAGAGGACAGGCGGTTTGTGTAGCTCAGAGCGGACAGCCTCTAACCAATACAAACATCGTCATCATCATCATCATCAGCAGCAGCAGCAGCAGCAGCAGCAGCAGCAGCAGCAGAGTAAAATTGCAGAGATTTAACTTGTCATCGCAACACCTGTGCTGTCAGCCGCGGCACTGTCACGCTGTCTTAAAATTGTGACAAACTGTTGAGATGTGATCTCAGTGCACACACATGCTGCAAACACATTTGATTTTTAATTTGTGTGGTGCAAAGAAGGCATAAACTTGTGTCCATACTCTTTGCCACTGCATTGGCCTTTGTTTGTTACATTGAAGATAATTTGAGGTCTTTTCAGCTGCATAATCTTCATAATTCTTTGCTCTGTGTTGGAGTTAGAAGAAGTAACCTATTTGCGTAAAACACTTTTGAATTATAATATGTGCTTACTTCACTGCACTACACTCAAATTCTCTCTGCGAAGATAACTTGCTCTATGCATCAGTGCATCTGTTATAAAAATTTTATCTTAACGTAATTGTTAAGATAATTTTCCTAAACTGGCTGCTGAAGGCATGTCTGTACATTAAGACGGCTTTGTGACTGTAGCCACATGTATAAAAGAAAGGCTTTAATTCTTAAATTCAGTCTTGTACTAAGAATCCTCTACAGTGTTTTGTCTCTGGCTCCTGTAGACCTCCTGTGCTCCCTCCAGCCTACAGCTAAATAAAGGGTATTGTTTAATGGAATGAGATCAAAACATCTTCCTGACCCATATTTATCTCAGTAAGTGATAATGAAGAATGCACTGTATTTTGCTACAGGGACAAAACAAGATAGGGGCTAATGTTTTTGTTTAAAGTGGCCACCTTTGCCTGTGGTTCTTAGTGCAACAGCTGATCCCTGTACAGTGCCGGAGTGGGCAAGTGTGACAGGCTGGACAGAACTAGGCTGCGTCGGGCCAAACAGCCCCCTCACCCACCCGCCCTGGCTTCCTGTCCATCCTTCCATGTTCAATCTACCTGCCACTGTCACATCGGCTTTGTGGCAGCACTGCCTGTTGCCTGGTTACAGGTTGGAGTGAACTGGACATAATCATGGCAGCAAAGTTGATTAGACCTGACCCCGTTTTCCCTCTCTGTCTCGGTCCAGCTCAGCCTGAGTGGCTGTTTGAGGTCAGGCCAGGCTGTCAGATGAAGTCAACGAGCTCAGGCCGAACAAGCAAAAGACAAGCAACAGAAATCTTTGCATTCTGGTTAAGTTTGTATGAAAGTCAAGGTCCAAAATCCTCAATCTAGAAATCATTTGATGTGTAAGTGACGTTTAAAAGGCCCAGTCAAGGTTCAAGGTTTAAGGTTTAATTTAGTGATCCATAAAAATATAAAAATGACGGTGTTCCCATCCTAACCAACCAGCGCTGATTACCAAAACAAGGGAAGTAAATACCCATAGAATAAAACCATAGATAAAAACAACATAAAACTACAGAAACTGTAAAATTAAAAACAGCATAAAAACAAACGAAGATTAAATTGACTAAAGTTTACACAGTTTACATCTTCCTCACAATGTTGTGGTTGTATTGTCGTATCACTCCAAGACATTCAGATATATAACCAAGGGGCCTGTCTATCAGTGATACCAGGTTCTTACTGGATGACACTTTTGTTTACATTAAGATCGTACACAGATTTTAAGCCCTTTAATGAAAACATTCAAAGGGATTGCCTAACACCTCAGTCTATCTGTAATCATCAGACTAACAAGGTGTTCCCTGACAATTTAATTAAGTTAATACCCGAAGACAGTCTCCATAGTGCCCCACTGTCACAGTAGGCAACACGATAAACATGAAAAATGCTGGAAAACACAAGGCACTGTGTAACAGGACAACTTAAAACAGGGATCCTGTCTTTGATCTGTCAGCACAATAACCAAAGTACACCCAAGTTTTATTGTCTTACACATGTTTTGACTGGGTGACTCTTCCCGGAGACAGGAAGGAACAAGGAAAGAGAAAGAAGAGGGGGACTGCTGAGCAGCGGCAGCATCTGTGACGAGGTTAGACAGAGGAAGAGGTGTATTTTTGCGCAGAGGAACACCTTGTCACCCCCCTGGTCCTCCATGTTTGTCACTGTCATTTCTGTCGAGCTTTTCTTCATGTCGGAGCCTTCGACATTTCCTGTGGCCTGTTGCTTAGCAACTTGTGCCCAGCCGCGCTGAGTGGCGGGGCCGTGGCAGGGAGTGTCATTATATGTCAGGTCAGACTTGTGTGATTATAGTCTAACATGCTGTCTCCCCGACTGACATTCTCTGGAGAGGTCGGCCAATCACACGAGTTACAAAAACAGTCTACAGGGGTTAGGTAAGCCCGTCATGTTACAGGATGAGATAGCAGGATCCGTCACAGGGACAGTAACACAGTTATTGTACATATATCCAAAAGAGGATAAAACAGAATTTGGACATTTGTAGAAGTAGCATCTAAGCTTTAGGTGTTTCCCATAGAAGCAGTTAACAGACATCTGAGAGCCGGAAACATTTTTTTCCTTTTTCAATAAACCCACATATCATTGCCTATCAACCGAGATTTGAAGAGGGGCTATCTTACATTTGCTATTGAACCTACCACTGTGATGGTTATGATGGTTGTGATGGTTGGAAATATCTAGCAAACTTTAGTTAGATAGCAATAAGATACTGGTCATACCAGACCAAATCATCAAACCCGCTGGGGATGATGTTAGCCTTTCATATGCAAGACAAAAAAAATATTTTTTCTTCTTTTAAAAGGGGAAATAGTCTCACTTTAAGCTGTCTCTCCCTTTACAACATTCAGACGTTTAGAGGACCCATATTGTGTAGTTTTATTCCAATCGTAGTGGAAGCTAGTAAGCTACACTAATAAGCTTCTGCTCTGAAAGTGGACGCTAGCTTCCAATGTTATCAGAGATTTGCATTAAATGTTACTTTTTGCTGGTTCATGTCAACACTAGCTGAGTCATAGGCTCATCCCACACACTCAGCGCTGTTTTCGTCCCATACTGTACAAAGTAGGAAGGTGTAGCTAGCATTAGCTGTCTCTTTCTCGCAGGTCTATTTGTGATGATCTCTAATTTACTCTATGATAAAAATCACAACATGGAGAAATGTATGAAGTATAGAGTATCAGTATTATATGGAGTAACATTACCAAAAGCCACGTCATTGCAGAAAATAGAGACAGTACAGAAAGTACAGACTAAAAAAGAAAAGAAACCATAAAAACATCACATGGAATGTAAAATTTAAATGTCACTTTTCTTGGTAAGTGCAATTCTGTACAAAAAAGTCAAAACAAACACCAAGGATACAGAAACACTTACAGACACAAAAGGCTTTACATATATGTCCAGTGAATTATGTACAGACAAACACACACTGTCTCCCACCCATCTATCCGCTCTTCTCCTCTCACAAACTAATGGATACATTGGATCACATGGGCTAATTTACCAGATAGATAAAGTAGCTTTGCAAATACTGGTATAGCCACCGGAATACACAGATGCAATCAATTGAACATGCTTCAGTAATGTTTGCACTAACACCGTCTCCGGGGACTCGTCACCCAGTCAAAGCTGTAATTTACTGTGGAGAATGAAAGTAGCGGCCAGAATTCATGGCCAGTTTGTAGCGTAATAGACCTGTAGCTTCACTGGGACGGATGGACGGTGGCGTGGCTGACCTGGCCGGAGCTGACCAGGTGCACTTCTTACAAAAAAGATCGGTGGGCCGTCTGCCTCTACAGATGGGCTCTCTCTCTCTCCCCCGTCTGCTCCCCCACCAACAGCCCCAGGAAAATTAATGGTCCAGTCAACACACTTAATTGTCTCCAATTGCTCTGACATTAATTATTAACATTTGTCCATTATAATGTCTGTTCATGATATCAAGGGAAGCGAAGCAGAGAGAGAAGTCAGGCAGAGGGAGAGAGGAAAATGAAAGGGCGAAGAGAGAAGTAACCAGAGACAGGCAAGGAGCCCTGTTAGCCAAGCGTTGCAAAGATCCCATTACCTCCCAGGTTCACAACGGCATGTAGGCTATATCACATATTGATTTCTTTAAAAAGTCAATCTAACCTCTTTGTAAATATTATGACTACTAGTCAATCCTCAAAGCTGAGGCTCCCCAAAATACCATTCCCAATATCTAGAGCCCTGAGCGTCACCTCTTCCATATTTCATTCTTTTCCTTCAGTTGTTCTTCATACTCCATGCTTTTCACTCTCTTCACCCCACTTGCTGGTGTGTTATTGGTGAGACTGAAGGAGACACAAAGCTTTAGCAGTCTTACTAGGAGCGTCCCAATCAAAAATTTGACATTTCAGTTTGAGTGAACATGTAGAGACACAGCAGAAGATTATTTTGTTCTGTCTTAAGAGCAGCAATAACAGACTACTGCTTGTCTACTAATAATTGATACTGATGTATTCCAGTATGTGGGGCTAATTCAATACTCTGTACTTAGCAAGGAAAGTGGTGGAAAAATTTAGCGTAGAATTTTGTGTGTTCTTCTTAGACATAACCGAAAATATGGAAATGTGAATGTTGGTACCAACACTTCCAATAATCAACAGAAAGTGGAATAAATAAAAGGCAGACAACATCTCTTTCTCCTGCAGGCTCTCTGGACGCCGTCCTCCTATATTTTTATCTTAATTCAATCTTTATTCGCCTGCCACATCCACAGGAGCACTAAAAGAGCAGCAGTCCATAAAATAATAAGCCCATCAGCACAACACAAATCCACACACACTTGGGAGCATGCACACAAACACACCTACAACGCACACATATGCATACACACTAGCAGTTTCTCTGTGCTATATACAGTTCTCCCATTATGGTATGGTGAATATGATGCATGTATATCGGAGCTCGCACTGTGGAGAAAATTCACACACTATAGTGGACAAACACACACAATACTGAAGGTACTGTATATACATCCCACTCATTAGGTATATGTACTGTACAGTGCAGCCAAGAAACATCGTTCAGCAGTGAAACCAACACACGCAACACACAGTAAGCTTTTCTGCAACACTTGCTGTAGCACAATAAAATGAGCCGAAGCCACTCCATGTATCATGCTGCATGTATCTATTGCATGTATCTGAAATGTATGTCGTAGATAATTCCTCCATTTAAATGTAATGCACAACACTTTGTGGAATGTGTCTGGGTGCATAAACACAATCTCCTGAGAGAGTTAGGCCCCCGGCACAGTTAATGTATTGATTTTACAACGCTGTGCCATGATAAAACTATTTCATGAATTCCAATGAGACTCCTTTACCGGACTGCTGCAAAAGGAGTGAAATACAATCACCACAACGAAGAATATGTCATTGTGTTCATTGCTTGTATAATGCATTTCTTTTAGATTTATGCTGTGGGGGGGGTGGGGGGGGCGTTGGTCGCGGGTTGTAAGGCTGGGGCGGCTGTGAATGCTGCTGCTTTAATCTCCTCTCATTTAGAGCAATACCTCGTTCCACCTCAGTGTAAAGAGCATATGTCTAACACACACACGTATCAGACTTTACCATGATTGTACATAATGTCACATGCAGATTTGTAATAGTGTGAACACGGTTATTTCATGACATACATGATATATGTTATGGCTCTCTTGTATTTTTTATGTGCATACAAGTCACTACTGCTGCTGTGGCCAGACTTGCTTTTTGATTTATTCGGTTAATAATATATCACAAAAAAACAAAAAAACAACCGCCACTTTAACTTAAGCAATTACTTGCGTTTAACTATTAACTCAAATGACCTCTGTTGCCGTCTGTGCTATATAGCAGAACTCCATACTTTGCTTAAGGGCTGTGACTAACAGTTATTTCTCTTATCTACCATGAATTCTGTTTTTGATTAATCACTTAGTCTATAAGAAATTATAGTCAAAAATGCTCCTCACGAGTTCTCAGAGCTCAAGGTGATGTCTACATTTTGACTGTTCTGTTTGACCAACAGTTCAAAACCAAAAAAGATCCAATTTAAAGCAACAGAAAACAGAGAAAAGCAGTTAAATTCTCCCATATGAGAAGCTGGATCTGGCAAAGGTTTTACATTTTGTTGATAAATAACATAATCAATATTTCAAATTGATTTCAATAAATTTTCTATCTATTGACTGACCCCCTTTTTGTCATAAAAAAAAACAATCAATAAGCTATTTCAAACAATCAAAACAGATGTAAATTGCAGAAAATGTTGTGTCACAGTCTTATTGTATGTACAATTAATGCTGCTTTGTAGGGTTGTAACAACTATTAGATTATTGAACACCTGATCATTCGAACAAGGATCAAAGGCATTTTCTCAGTAAATTTCTATTTTATAGCAAAAGAAACTGTGTTTGTGCAAAATAAGAGAAAAATGTATTTCCTCCGTACAACATCTCTTTGTTGTGGTCTTAGAGGCTTTTAGGTTTTATTGTATGTATTTTAAGGACTACATAACCAAAATTTAGTTGCTTGTTTGTATGGTTGTTTTATTGTTATGGTCCCTTTAGCTGAACATTGTTAAACTGCAATATTTTATTTTACAACCAGGCAGTTACACTCACATTGCCAACAAAGTAGTCTGATATTTCAGATACTAATTTATGAGATGTGCGATTTGATGTAAATATCTGTAGATGATGGACAGGTATAATAAACAGGTTGATTTAAAGGGGCGCTGGACTTGGAAGGAGAACTTTGACATTAGTTTATCTAATTCGTTAAGGTGCTCAGAGTGAACAAGATCCTCATATGTGCATACAATAGTGGTGTCAAAATAATGTGCTCTCACTAGTTATGGTGGCTCAGCACCAGTGGTCAGATGCTGACCATAACTTTCAGTGAGTGAACAGAGAGGCCATAGGCTGATATGTTGAGTCTACTGGCTGATGGTTGTGTCGCTGTGGGACAGAATGGGCGACAGGGCTCAGTTCAGCACCAGCCAGGCCCATCTGCTTGTCACCTGGTCTTGGCACGCAGGAGACTGGGTAATGACAGGGAAAGAATGGCATCAGTGGGCAGAAGCTGAGAGGTAATTACTGACTGGAATCCATGCAGAAACAACACATCTGGATCCATGAGTCAAAATGTGGAGAATTATACACTGATACCGGCCTCAATTCATGATTTTTATCTGTCAGAACCGTAGAACTGCGTATCAGCCTGGAGACTAAAAATCCTTGAGTCCATCCCCCTCTCTCTGATCCTGATGTTCTCTGCTCAGAGGCACAGAGAAAAATTCAATCGTACTTGAGGCAATGGAAAGGGAGAGAAAGAGAAGCAGTGCTGATACACCAAGACAATCTGCAGGGAAGATCAGCCATGGCAGCACTATAGCTTCAGTGCTGAGTGACGCTATTCTGGCTCATGTGTTACTTTTCTCTACTCCATCACTGCTCACACATTCCTCTTAAACCCATTACTGCTGATCAATGCTGCCTCTTTCACAGTTAGAGAAAAATGATCTGCTTGAAAGTAATATTTTCTCAGCAGATTTTAGGGCCAAAGTTTACACAGTCTACCATTGTGAGATTTTACATTGTGAGATGACCCATAATGACTGAGTAATAGAAGTCTGCATTGCCGTATAATTAACATTTAGCCCCTTCAAAATAACTTGAAGTCCCATTAAAGGACCATTCTCCTCTATGAGAAATAGGCTGACCAGAGAAGTTAATGAAATCCTGCAGTTGGTCTACAGGCATCAGCCGTCACCAAATGACCCTCCTTCAATCTCCAGACAGGGTGTCTCCGTCCATGAGCCTGAGGGAATGGAGACGTGGGCCACATTCTGACTGAGTTTCCGTCCTGCATCGATGATTGCTTTCACAAACCCCATCCGCTCGAAAGAAAGAAGCCGCCACTGTGTGGAGTCTCAGATCTCTCCTCCTCTCCCTCTCCCTCTCACTCCCTCAAATTAAGATTTCAGTAATTAAATTGATAAAAGTCAAGCATGCCAATATGCCTCATGGTTCCAGACCTGATTTCATATGCCACACAGTTGTGGAGAGCTGCGGAAGTTCTACCTTTGATGTGGCATTCTTTATTATTGAAAATAATTGGATTCTCCCTCCCCCCCTCTCCCTCACACATACACACATTTTGCCCATGTTCACTCTGGGCATGCTCAGTTAATCGACCTCTTGCGAGGCAGTGCTGGTGCTGCCGAGTCCCTGCTCCATCTGGGGGTTTCCAGGCAGCTTTTCAGCAGAGTGGGGCCCGGGTTGTGTCTGAAAACCGGATTTGAGCAGCCCAGGCAGTGTGCTGAGGGACGTCACTTCAACTCAGGTCAGGGGTCATTCTGCAGGTTGGAGTGGCGCCTGCCAGTGAGTGGGAGCGCTGAGACTTGTGGTAGCAGTGGCGAAGCCTACCGGGGCTCCGTTGCTCTACCTCCATATCAGCTTGGCCGAGCATAAGAACAGAGCCTCTCTGGCCCACAGGCAGCTGGCTTCTCTCCACACTCAGCGGAATGGCTGATAATCAGCAGAAAGAGACCCCTGATGATTACTCTGCCTCTGCCTAAGACGGCTGCTAACTGCTTGCCTGCTCGCTCCTCAGAATGTCAGACTAGTACTCATATTTGAAAAACTCCTCTCTCCCCCCTCCCTGTGTGCCATAGAAAAGCCTGTAATGTCCATCAATGTCAGCTCCCTTTGTATCAGGGGTAAATGTGAATTTAATTGCCACTGGAGCAGAACGAGGGAATTTTTGATTTTGCTCCGTATATCATCCTCTCTCCACTGCGGACAGATGTTACCTGTGAGTCTCCACCAGGACAAGTTGTCTGGTCTTGCTAGTTTAGTGCCGTCGCTGCTTTGTGGGCCTACGCTGTGCCGTGGCTAACACGCACCAAGAACAGCACCTATTTTAGGAGTTTCTTTGCAGCAGAAGCATAATGGTCTTAAGCAGCTTGTGTCTCCCCCTGACAAAGGGACCGCCACAGTAAATAATGTGTTTGACGCCCAAGTGATGAGTCATTAAAGGACAGAACATCAGCCATCTTACTTTACTGACGGCACTTAGCTCAGCACAGGCTCTCCACAGCACAGGTCAGCACCACTCATGCTGCTCCTCGACAAGTTTATATAAATTTCAAGTGACTAAATATAAAGCATATTACATTGTGTGAGTCACCATCGCGTCACTGCAAAAAATTCAATTTTAATTAGTCATTTGTGCTCATTTTAAGTTCTAAAATCATTTCTTTTTCCTTTAACAGAGTGAGTACTTTTATTTCCTTTAAGTCAGACTAAGGTAGATCATTCACTCCAAACAGCAAAATGACTTTTAATTTGGCAAAACCTATTTGATCATGTTGATTGGTACTGGAAATAGAATGTACTAACCTATTGGCATTAAAGACAGTAATATCTGAATATGAGAAGCATTTTTGAACACGTAACAAAAGAATATCAGCCATTGTCACTGGGTTATAGGTGTTAAAGACTGTATGAAGACGTTGTTGATATATACTATGTTAAATTTAGTATCTTTTGGACAGAGTACTAGGTTTGTAAAAGAGGCTGTTGTTACAGTGATGGCTTGTGTGGTTAAGAGGTTACAGTCCAGTACAGACCATTGTTGTGAATATATTATTATATACTTAGACCATAAACTAGCAATTACTGTGGCTTATGCAGTAATTATTTAGAGTAGGCATTGTTATTCAGAATGGAGGAGTATCTCTGTCGAAGTCCGCCGACAGTAGCTGTTGCCAACACTGAAGTATACTATATACCACAACTTATTAACTCTTCTAAGCACATAAGCCTTTTCTGTATTCTGTAGCTTAAGTGGGCTCAGCCATGGTCGTTTCATATTATCATGGCTCAGCTCATTGCGACTTTGGCTTCTTTCTTTAGTGCAGTTCACAAAGATTATGGGAACAAATTAAAGCTCATTCTTTGTGTCTTTTGTGCAGGTATATCCAAGGTGCATCGTCTCCAAAGGACATGGTCATCATTGTGGATGTGTGAGTGTCTCACTGCCTCCTCTTTCAACATTACTCCCTGGCTAGAGAGTGTGGCTCCTTCAAAGGGCACTAGTGCCACCTGTTGGTCTGAGGAAAGTCTAAAGTTAGAGGAAAGCGACCTCTCCTCATCCATTTGCCACTGTACTACTGACTAAAACATACTACTACATACTGCTACTTTGAGTGCATGTCTGAGTAAGGAAAATTTTGTCAGAGGATGAAACCAGTCCCCGGTGACTTTTAGAAAGGGACATGAGCAGAAAAACGTGTATTCATAAACGAAGCTCCCAAGATTCAGACCTGTTTTCCTCTAACTGAGCCTCTAAGTGCTTCGTTGCTTCTTTTCTGCAGGAGCGGAAGTGTCAGCGGACTCACTCTGAAGCTCATGAAAACCTCTGTTGTGGAGATGCTGGACACTCTGTCAGATGATGACTATGTGAATGTGGCCAGGGTAAGTAGAAGTTTGGTAGATCATGATTTGCAATGAATCATTCAAATCACTTCTGAAACCAACAATCACACAAATATTTGTAGTATTCATTAAGCAGGTGGTAATCAAGCAGGGAGTCAGTAAACGGCACAGTGTGCTCATACTGCTCCCAGTTGTTTGCTTGCAGTGGAAACACTACACTTCCCTCATTACAGTGTATTTGCTCTTCCTGCATCACTGTTGTCCATGTGGGATTTTGCCCGTCTGTCTCTTTCACTCTCTGCTGATTACTAAGCTTTCTATTAGGACTAATGTTTAGGGGAATATTAACGTTATCCTATATTGCAGGACAGATAACACACACACAAACACGTACACGTACACTCACACACATGTCCACATGCTTGGTTTGGTGGCTCTGTTTGGAGACTTCCTTCAGTAATCCTTCATAATCCATTGCTCTTAGCCACTGTATGCCTCTAAATCCCAGCTCTAAGAGCAAGAAATGAGCATGGTAATCTGGGTGGGAACGCATCTGATTTTCACCCCAATAAAGAAAGTGAGGGCTTACAAAAGCTTGCTGTGGAATATTTGTAAACACAAAAGACATTAATAAGTAAAAAATTAACTGAAAATAATCATAAGACACCATCTCTTGAGTCTGCCGCTTCAGTACACTTCTTTATGACAAACTGTGGCCGCACTCATGTAATGCCAATATAATTAGTTGCAATAATACAGCATTTATTTCAAAGGACTATTTTATTTTTATTTATTACAGATAGTAGATGTAAACCAGCGTGTTTCTTTTCCTAATCCCTTTCTCTACTTTATATCACAACCTTTTATGGGATATTTAGAAGTAACTGAGTGATGATTCTTGAATATGTGGCTCCGAATACTTTTGTGTCTTTGATTTCTTTGTTTGCTAATTTAAATATGAAACAACACAAACCTGTGAGAAATGTCAGCTTTTTGCACACATAACGTTTTACATCAATCTGGCCTGAAAATGTCAGTAGATTTTGAAGTTGACCTTCAAAAAGAAACAACATTTGAAACCTGCTATTACAGACATTGCTGTTTATATTTGTAATCACACATAGACATAGACACTGCACACAAGAAGAAATATATATGCCACACACACACACACACACACACGCACACCTTTAGGCTAATTTGGTGGATGAGATGAGACAGATGATATTACCTTGGCTGGGTTTCTGTTCAGTGGTTTGCACTGGCGTTTCAGGTGCACCTGTTCTTTGTGTGGAAAGTTGTAATTACCAGTGTTTACTGCCAGCCAGAGAGTAGCAGGGCAGCTTACATCTGCACACACCCACGTCTGCATCCTGCCGCCATGAACTACACACACATATCATAGAGAAAACACAGAAATACACAGTCTTACAACAGTTGGATAACAACTTAAATTTAGTAAAACTGTGGGTATTATTTTTGTCAGGAAAAGCTAGTATGCATATGGTATACTCACATGTGTTTTTGCATTCAACCCTCTAGTTCAACGAGAAGGCCGACGCTGTTGTTCCTTGCTTCAGGACTTTGGTCCAAGCCAACGTTCGTAACAAGAAGATCTTCAAGGAGGCCGTCATGCATATGCAAGCCAAAGGAACTACAGATTACAAGTCCGGCTTCACATTCGCCTTTGAACAGCTTCTCAATGTAAGAACCAACAACAGTTTCAGGGCAGGGCAACGCGAGGGTGGATGTTTGTCTGTGGTTGACAAATTGTGCGCTTCCAGAAGGTCTTAGATAACATGCTGGAACTATGTACTGTAGCTTCAGTACATTCTGCCACAGTTACTGTCTAATCCAATTAATAAAACTGAACTTACAGTGATAAAACTGTGCTGACAGTGAGTGGCTCAGGTTTGTAAAAGACATTTCCAGAGTTCTGTTATTGTTGAAGATTGGTCTGATTATAACTGCTGTTGCGATGGAGTGACGCTAGCGTTTGCAGCAGCCAACACAGTCGTGCGGTCTGTCAGCAGCGGGCGTCCACGTGCTCTCAACACAGGTGCTGCCTCAGCTCCGTATGCTGCTGTGTATTTTAGGAGGCTGCCACCCTAATGGGCTCTGATGGGATGATTGATGAGCGCAGCCCAGAGGAGATCAGCCACAGACACTTTATATTCCTCTGGTGGGGTTGGCGGCATAGAGCCAAGTGCCGGCTGCACCCCCCCAACCCACCACCCCCCCTACTTCTTTTGCCAGCAGAATGAGAAATAAAAAGGCCCCTTTAATCGCTGTCTGTGGCAGACTCACTCCCATGATTGGTGGCAGAAGCACAATAAAAATATGTAATTGTAGCAATATTATTTATCTTTATTAGAATCTTGTCAGATTGACATGCCGCTGGCCTGCATATCAATGGCAGCTGCCGTGCAGACACGGGGGGGGGGGGGGGGGGGCTATGAAAGCTGAATGCTAAACACTGGTGCCTGGCTATGAGCATATAGTCCTGAAATGCTTGTGAAAGTGCATCTGACACAATCAAATTTAACAATAGAATAATGTTGTATGCTTTAAATGAAATCCTAAAATCATGATAATATGAGGAAGCGCGTGCCTCCCAACTGGGAAATTTGTAAATGTAGATGAAAAGCAAAAAATGAAAGCTGAGAGCGGATTAGATGGTTCCACTGCACCAGAAAAGAATAAGAAAATAAATAAATATTTGGATAAAAGAATAGTATTTTTTACCTTGATAGGGAATTGAATAAATTTCCAGTACAAACCCCTTTCATCTCATGCTTGTATGATGTAGAAGTAGTTAATTCATTTAAAGTGACATTACAACTGCTCCATGGTACACCTTAAAATTTACAGGTTGGTATTACCAGCAATGAAATCTCAACAGTCCACCGCCAGTTGGGTTCATAAAAGGTCCCATGAAGAAGTCCCATCTTACAACTACTTTCCAAAAGAAATGAATCTGCCAAGAAACTATCCCCATATTACCATTGCATCTATGCCATCCTTTAAATTAGCAGTTTTAGTTTTTTTGCCAATGCCCTTAAATAATACCCATAGAAACTATAATCATAACCCCCATAATAACTGAAAATATACAGTTTCATTTATTTGTTTTTTGAGTTGTGTCCTGCAGTTAGTTTATATCTGGAGTCAAATTTACAAATTACAAATTTTCAGATATACAGTGCAAAAAAGCTCCTACTACCATTCTGTGCTCCAAGCATAAATGAGCCTATATCACCTTTATCCTGTGGAGCCTTGATGGCGTGTCCAAATACCATCAACACGGTTTACCTGTTTCACGACACTGTTATACACCAGCCTCCCCTTATGGGTGTCCACAGCAGAGGTTATAGTTGCTGATACATAAATTACACACACATATTTAAATTACAACTACATTATATTGTGTTATGAACCATTTATTATATTTATGTGCTGCTTATAAATGCTAAATAGCGGGGTTAAAGTGTCACGGTGATAACTAATGTTATATTTTATATCGTGTAAACTTTGTAAAACCCTTTGTTTCTTTGACTATAGTAGCACACTGTTCTAGCCTGACCACCTTCCCCTTTTACTGTGTTCTCTAACTCCTGTGTCTCTCTTCTTCTTTCCCTTTCATTGCTCTTCTCTCCTCCCTCTTCTCTCTTCATGTGCCACAGGAAAGCAGCGCCCCGCGGGCCAACTGCAATAAGATGATAATGATGTTTACAGATGGCGGGGAGGATCGTGCACAAGAAATCTTTGAGAAGTACAACTGGCCCAACAAAACAGTGAGTCGGTCCCCATAAGGCCGTTATCTAGTCATCTACTCGCTCTGCCAGCCCAAGAGATCATGCATGTCCAGAAACTGTCTTAGCAGGTCCTTTTCTCTCCCCATCTCCCACTGTTTTCTGCTGACATTGTCTCATTATAGCACAGGCGGTTGTGTTAGTTAGGCTGTCAGACATGCCAAGCACTCCAATCTGTGCACATAACATCCTCTCCAAGCTTTCTTCACTTCCATTTTGGCTGTTCTGATTCAGGCTTTTTTTCCTCTTGTGATTCATCTCTTTAGTCTTCAACTTTGTCCTCCCTTCTCTCAGTCTGTTTCTCTTTCCCTCTCTCCTCTTCTGTCTCTTTTGTTGTTTTGCTGCTGGTGTTAACAGCTCTGACCTGCTGACTAATTAGCCACTTTATCATCAGAGCCTATGAAAATTACAGCCAATAGATAGTGAGTTTGTGTCTTTGTTCCTGTCTTGTTGTCACTCCCCCCTCCTTTCCCCCATTTCACAGCTCCACCAATATTTATTCTGATATCCATTACTATCGAGTTCCCTCTTGACGGCTGCTGTCATACAGGAATAATCTGCAGTTTGACAACTCTCTCACTGCAGTCTTGCGTTGGAGACAGTTGTGTGAGTTGACTGGGAGGCTAATCTAAACATAGTAGAGATTTGTGCATAGTAGTTGTCACATGACGGTGAACTTATTGCCGTCCAGAAGTAGGTGTGTGGGGTGTAGTTTTGCTCTAGTAGCTGTCTCTGCAGGATCTTTGGTTTTTGGCTGTTTTACATCTTTCTGTATTATTCTTGCATTTCCTTCGAATGATTTGTTTCCTTTGTCCTCTCTGTCTCTTTGCATTTGTCGTTTTCTCCGTCCAGGTTCGTGTGTTCACCTTCTCTGTTGGCCAACATAATTATGATGTCACACCTTTGCAGTGGATAGCATGTGCCAATAAAGGTAAGTGGATAAGAGGTTTCCATGTTTGCATGAACAACATGACACCTTTCAGTGATGCCACAAAATGATGATGATTAATAAGTAAATTTCAATTTACTGTTCACTATGTAGAGTAAAATACTGCATGTCTGTTAGATAGGGAGCAGTGAGCGAAAAAGGGAGGGACTTGGAAATAGCTCCACTCTTGTAGTTGTTAAGTAGGAAATGTAAAGCCTAATCAATCTTTTAAAAAAAAAGAACTAACAATTACTATTTTACATTTGATTTTTATGAGAACACTTTTGCCAAGACCAAGAGTACACAACAGTGCAGGTGTGATCTTCTTATTGCTTTGGAGAGCATGATGTTGACCTTTTTAGGACCCTTTTCATAACCATAAATAGTAATTAAATAAATAAATCTATCAATTGTATGTAAAGACGTACTCCAAGACTGTGACATCACTGTTTGTTGGGTGTGGTTACACATAGAGCAAAGCCCAATTCTGGTCACATCCAGGTCAGCAGGCTTGAAACTTCTAAGCAGAAAATAAGTGAAATAAATTGAAATATTTAAACCGGCCTGCACCATTACAAACCCATCATCACTAAGATTTATCCAGGTGTCTGTCTTACTGCACGTGATGCTCAAATCAATATTATATTCATCTAAAGCTGCTAAAGTCCCTAAAATAACCCGACAAGCAGGCAGCCCTGCCTCTGACCGACAGTCTGAAAACCCATATGACTCAGCGGCTCTTCCTGTTAGCAACATTGTCTCAGTGAATCTCATCTTGACTCAGCTCATTTTGGCACAACCTAACTCCGAATGTTGTTGCTGTGCTCAGTTTGGAGCACTGTTTTTTTTTTTTGTTTGTTTTTTAATGCATAACCCACTTCCCTTCGTCTCTGTTGTGGTTTGATTTAATATAGTTTCTCTGTGTTGCCATTTATCTGAAGCTGCTCCTTTATGAGGCCTTTAGCTGTCTTTATGAAGCCTCGGCTAACTGCTGCTGCTGATTAGCTTATTGCCACTGGAGCCAAGTGCTTCAGAAGTATCTCCCCAGAAGTTGTTATTAATTAGCAGGAGGAGTCTGGTAGCAGGATGATTACCGTGCCATCTCCCTGTCAGGCTGGGGAAAGTCCAGGATTACGCCTCTGTGCCAACATGCTCTCTGCTGCTCGCGACTGTAGTGATTACCATGGTACTAAAGTCTATGCCAACATAAGACAATAGTGTTGACACACCAGCCTCAATGGAGCTGTCCTCTCATATCTCCAGTACTTATTACTCTTTGGTATCTCACTCCAACAGAACCAGCTCCCTGACACTTCCACAGGCCCTAACCCTTCACCCATGACACACACACACACATATACGCAAACACACACACAGAAGCACAAACACCCACAACTAGGCCACTTGGAGATGTAGTCTCACTTGAGCTGCGAGCCTATCTTAA
The DNA here is from genome assembly GCF_021018895.1 of Seriola aureovittata. Taxonomy (NCBI): domain Eukaryota; kingdom Metazoa; phylum Chordata; class Actinopteri; order Carangiformes; family Carangidae; genus Seriola; species Seriola aureovittata. The sequence continues at coordinate 18,059,204 of NC_079365.1, read as the reverse complement.
GAAGAAAGTAACCTCACTTTGACTCTGACGACAATGAAGCCATTTATCCATGCTCTCAAACAGTATAACAAAATCCAAAACAGAAAAGAGAGTTATCCTCAAAAAAAAAAAAAAAGGTGAAATTGAGGATACAAAAGCAGCAAATGTGATCTACCGCATTGTTCATCCTAATACCTCCATAAAAGTGGTGCTTTTAATCCAAAACTGGGAATAAAATGTGGCATAAATTCAAGATGACCATCCACAATAAAAGTAAAATACTAAAACATATCAGTTACAGCATGAAATTAGTTACACATCTTTATTAGGTACACTTATGACCGTTTAAAGCTTGTATCAAACAAGACAAGAAAACTGAATATGAACAGAAAGTAGTGCATGCTGGTCTACATAAGAGAAAAGGGCATACTCATACTCGACGCAGTGTGACTATATTACACTTGACCAACATAACAATTACTTTATGCAGAAAGCACTAAAGCACAGTTTAGATCTTATCCACATTTAATTAAAAAAGCTTGACATAATCAATATTGTCAAACTCAACTCATATGATACTATATAATTTATACCCCAGTTAGTTGGACCACACCAAATATCCAGAGTTTTCTCTGGACACACATGACTTCAAAAATCAGGTGATGATGTTTGTGGAAAACCGAAAACAGTGCTAAGCCATTATGTAAATGAGAGTCAAAAAGACAACTTGTTGTCGATTACAATCATAATTGCCCCTCACGCAGCAGATCGCTGTTGTTAACATGCACAGCACAGGCACATTCTTACTCTTTAGTTACTGCCTGTATTTTCGTCTCTTCACCTCTCGCTGAGCTCTGCCCTACAACCACAGATGCCACCTCTCGGGCACACAGCCAAAAGCACTGGGACGAACTGCTGCTCTCAAGAAAACTATAATAAATAGCTGCACCCTGCGACTGCGTGTGCAGAGATGTGTATGCCTGTGCACGTGTGCGTACAATGTCTGCACGCTCCCATGTGCAAGTGAATGAGACAGAGGAGCCAAATCTCGACACAGACCACTGTGGCAAAGTGTATAATGCATCAAAATAATGAGAGTCATCTCTGCCTTTTAACATTCAGGGGATGCTGTCTCCATTTCGCGGCTCTTTGTATAAACACTCATGGCTTTAATAACTTGGGGAGCGGCGTGGTTATTGACCCAGTCGGTCACTCTCCTCCATTCCTAATCAGCAGCAGCAGAGCCTGGGGCTCAGCAGTCCCAAGGAGCCTCCACATTTACATCCTACAGAACAACCATGAGTGTGGAGAGGTCAATGGCCACAAGCTCTACCGTGACTGTCTGGCTGAACATCATCGGCTGGAAATGATGGTGTTACATGTACCTAATAACACTGAAGAGATTAGACTGCAATCTACAAATGGATCACTTTTGTACACACTGTGAATGTTTTAACTCTTGAAAATGTAAAGCTCTGAGACAGAACATGACGCAGGCAGGCAACACGAAGCAGAGGGGACACAAGCTTTCTGCTGGAATACTGTATCGATTCTTTTCTCTTAATCTTCAGGTTACTACTTTGAAATTCCATCGATTGGAGCCATCAGAATCAACACCCAGGTAAGATATATAGAGTGCGTACATGCGTCTGAATACACCTTTATGAATCCACAAAAACGTCAATTTCAAGCAAGAAGCTAGTCCATTCTTCCCTCTTTCTTCATGCTTGCTTTGATGTTAATTACACAGATTGTAGATATCTTTGAGTATACAATAACAAAGGGACAGAAGACCTGTATAGCTGGATGACTAAAGAAACGAGGGGACAGAGGTGGAGATGGAGTGATAACAAACATGGTTGTGGTCTTTCTGCGAGAATGTTTTTTGGAAGCTCTGATCTAAAGACGATCAGATCTCTTTTTCTCTTGCTGTCTCTCTTTCTCTGTCTTTCCCTCTCTCTGTCTGTCAGACACACACACCTCTGGTTCATCGCACACCCAGGGCCCTTCCACCCCCATCGCACTCGCTTGAGGCACTATGAGCTTTTAGAGGCCCTTGGGATAACCTCATTCCAGCTGTAGAAATTGACTCAGTTGCTGGGAGGTGGGGGAGCTACTGCACAACCACCACCCCAACCCCCCACCCGCCCACCACCCCACCCCACCCCACCCCACAGCCCCGGTGAGCGATCAGGCCCCAGAATAGACTGTCAGCTGTTCCATTAACTCTGGCATATTTATATTCAGAGGACTGCCACTTACTCTAATAGGTTTTCTGAAAGTGGGTGACTACAGCTCTCTGTATAGGCCCAGAAGACACATTGGGGCCTTATGTTATTTAACCATACTCTGCCCTTCAACATCACACACTCATCACATAGTCTCACTTGACTGAAATGACAACATTCCAATAACAGATGGACTACAGATGGCAAAAAAAAAATTATTATTCATATTTTCCTGAGTCATACAATTATGTAGGACGAGTGGAATAGTTTTGAAAATAAAGTGAAACTATATTTTGTGTTTCCTCAAGGTTACCTGTGACGGAATTTTATTTTTTGTGACTTATTTCATCCACTCTGGTTTCTTTGTATAGCGTCTCAGTGGAGCAACAATAACAGGCCAGGCATTAGATAGGATGTTTTGTCTTTACGGGGAACGTACTGATGAGTTTACTTTCTGCAGTAATGGTTGTTACAATACCCAGGGAGACAATAGCATTTAATCAACGCGCAGGGAGGCTGCTGGAGTCTATATGGCTCTGTCTCCTTTTGGACCACACATCTGCCGTTGCTGACTTTTTATGTTTCCTAGATTGTTCTAGCCAGGCGGAAAATTTCCCCTATATCCCGTGAAAAGGTCTGGCTGTCATTGTCCTGATGGAATATCTCCCTGTGGCGCGTTAAACCGGACTTTTATTGAGCTAATAATAGAATAGGTTACGCCTGTCAGCACCTCAATGTTCCGGCGATGAAAAACAAACGGTTGAAAGCGTAATACTGAAATCACCGTGCGCTTATACAGGGCGCCCCTTTTTATATTGAGGATAGATACACAAAGGGTGGTGTCAAGGGTCAGAAATCTGCAACAACATTTCCCTTTTCACTGCAAAATGTATGCCACCATGTAAGAACCGCTAATGTTTTATAAAATGAAATTGTGACCCTGGGAGTGCTCCTGCTTTTTTGATTGCTCAGTGTTTGAATATATTGTGTTCATACATAAATATATACATTTGGTGTTAACTCATAACTCATTTGACTGTTGAAAGAGTATTGTTGGCAGAAGTATACACAGTCAGTTTAGTTAAAGAACAATTTTTCTATCTGTGGTCGTTCCAACAACAAGACACTAAAAACTCACAATGCATCTGTCCTGTTCCTGGAAGATCCCCCCCCCCCCCCCCCAAACTGTGCGGTTGCATGAGGTCACACGCTCAATAATTTTACCAATTACACACCGTCTCCAAAATGACATGGATCAATAGGTTATTTACAAAAAGACATCTCAGCTTTTGTATGATGTTGCTCCTCACAACAAAAGAATAAAGTGAATATGATGTATTACTAGTAGACTTAACCCCTCACCTCTATTCACAATCACTGTGGGACATTCTCACAGTGCCAGCGTTGACAGCAGAGCCTCTGGGAGAAAAGGCCTGTTTGCACGTCATGCCATTGACACCCTTAATGTGTTTTTAATAGCTCCTTCATAATGATGAAAAACAGCCTTGAGTGGATCAGGACTGGAGGCTTTATGGCTCGGCAGGGCCGGGATGCTGCCGGCGGCCCACTGGTTTATGTGGTGACAGAGAGGAGGCCGGTCAGGGTCTTATAGTTTTATGACACGTGAACATTGGGTGGCTCTTCCAGCTCTCTGCTTTTTATGTCTGTACATGACAAGCACTGTAAACGTCTGTTTGATCATGAGGGTTTATTTTGTGTCATCACACGAGTGTGTGTGTGTTTTTGCTGTTGCAGGAGTACCTGGATGTCCTGGGCCGTCCCATGGTGCTGGCTGGGCCTAGAGCAAAGCAGGTGCAGTGGACAAACGTCTACCAGGACGCACTGGTGAGAGAACTTACAAATACAGAAAATTTTTATTTGATCAATCATTAAAGTAACCTTTGTACGATTCTGCAAATCTTTCTTCTGCAAACTAATGCAACGTTCACTCCCTATGCTGCTTTTGTTTGTAAATGATATTTGGGCAAAGTCGTGTCATGAACTATTCAATCTTATATCATTGTATTTTGTTTGCTGGTTTTTAGTGAATTTAAGTTTCAGTTGATTTATTTGTTTGTGTTTATTGGTTTTGATTTTTAATCATGCAATACGTTGCAATGTTTTAAGACATGAGATTAATTGGATCAATTGGATGTCTGATATGTTTATTAGGGGTTGGGCCTTGTCATCACTGGGACAATGCCAGTCTTCAACCTCACTGCAGATACTGTGAGCTCTCAGGTAAAAACAACACTTAAACGCTTCAAAAAGCCACACTTTTACAAACAAGCAAACAATATGACTTATACCCCAGCTCATGCATTAATAAGCCTTTATTATTATTATTAGTTAGATAGATAGATAGATAGATAGATAGATAGATAGATAGATAGATAGATAGATAGATAGATAGATAGATAGTTAATAAATAGATAGATAGATAGATAGATAGATAGATAGATAGATAGATAGATAGATAGATAGATAGATAGATAGATAGATAGATAGATAGATAGATAGATATTTTATCTATCCCCTTGGGGAAATTCATGTAATATTAATATTATATAAGAACAATGTTTTCTCTGTCATTCTGGTGGTTACGTCTACACATGTATGAGGTTATTCAAACAGAGACGTGCGCTGCAGTGGCAGGGGGGTTTCAGCTTTTATGTTGCATCTGTTTGGTGTTGTTGACCGTCATCAGTCATTTGTAATGGCAGCCACGCAGATGCTGCTCTTCTAGGCAACACCTCCCCCCTGAGGTGACAGCAGACATCACAACCAACCATCTGTAGTATCTACTATCATCCGAAAAGCACAGATGCATCCAGCCTCCAGTATCCATGACCAAAGTATTTACTCTGAGCTTATCTCACAGGCTTAAAGCAGTGACGCTGCTGCAAAGCGACTCAGTTTAAGATAGACTGTGAAAATATGGACTAATCAGATTGCACACAAAGTGATGATAAGTCAAAAGATGGCACAGAGATGTTCTTAGCAGTCTCACAGCACAGCTACCAGCTCTGTGTGATTTTCTGATGTCAGCAGGGGTTGTGGATAAAATGCTAATAATTGCTTTATGTGTTTTTTCATATAGAACCAGCTCATCCTGGGAGTTATGGGAGTAGATATTGCAATCAACGAAATCAAAAGGAAGACCCCTACGTACAGAGTGAGCATGCTGTTCATTCACTGTCACCCTCATATCACTTTCATGATGACATTGATGATTATCGAATCTTCATTTACCATTTCTCTGTGCAGCTTGGAGCCAATGGTTACACTTTTGCCATCGATCCAAATGGCTACGTACTGCTGCATCCCAACCTGCGACCTAAGGTTGGTCTGACTGTTAACCCCACTCTCTGTATAATGAGCCTGCTGCTTCTGATCCTGAAGCTAACGTCAGATGTTATTCCTCCTGACTGATATGAGCCTCCCTCTCCATCTTCCCCTGTTTTTTCTCTTCCTGTTCAGATCATTAACTTTAGGGAGCCCGTCACTCTGGACTTTCTGGACGCAGAGCTGGAGGACAGCAACAAGGAGGAGGTAAGTCAACATCTTTGAAACATCATCATAATGTCTCTTTCTCAGATTAAATCGAAGGCAACTGGACTTGTATTTGTCCAGTTGCCTTCGATTTAATCTGAGAAAGAGATAACTATGACCTGGACGAATGAGAACTTACACAGACATCATCATAATGGAAAACTTGCGTATTTCATGTATGTGTCATTCAGTGTTTATATTTTTTCACTTGTTTTGACTTTTCTGTTTTTTGTACGTATTTGTACACCTTCTCACGCTGCAGCATCTCTCTCTCTCTCTCTCTCTCTCTCTCTCTCTCTCTGTCTCTCTCTCTCTCTTTCTTTCTCGCTTTTCAGATCCGCCGACAGATGATTGATGGCAAATCAGGGCAAAGGAAAATCAAGACGCTCATTAAGTCAGTTGATGAGGCAAGTCATCAATATATGAGATTCAATCATGATCCAAAGTAGCACCTTCCTGTAATGAATCTGAATCAGTCAGTATGTTCGGGATCTGTTGTTTCCCTCCAATGATTGGGAAGAGACGTGTGCCGAGGCTCTGACAGTGTTACTCACCAGAGTCTCTTTGTTGTTGCCAACAGAGGTACATCGATGAGGCCATGCGGACATACACATGGACGCCTGTGGATGGTACAGATTACAGGTAGGTTACAAATCAGACATCGTCACCTGACCTCAGACACAAAAGATTGTGCAACTTGAACCAGTGAGTGAAGTCCAACTTTGATACTTTTTATTCGTCCATTTTGAGCCACAAGTGTCAGATTTACAGTTGACAGCTGTTGCTCATCAACCAGCAGTGTTTGTTAACTGTAGCTGTCATTATCATGCATTTAGAAGACACTAAACCTATCACTGAATAAATACAGCTTGCTCATTTGCATGACAAAATTCATCTGACTCACCCACATTAAAGAACAGTTTTTCTTCTCTCATAAAAATCCTCAACAGTACTCTAAGCACAAATTAATTGCGTAGTTTGTTCATCTCAAAACTTGGTTTAACATTTGAGGTTGCATCATAATGACATTTCCTCCAGGCAACACTTGGCAAATTACAGTTTATGATATTCAATAGTCCTACAAATGCCTGGTGTGTGTTTTCTTTATTACATCTGCTGGCAGCGTGCCTGGTCCTGGCTGAGTCCATATGAGGCTTTCTCTGCACAGTTCTATTAATATTAAACTCAAAGGGAACTTCCAGCATATTTAAGAATCCATATGTCACTGTCGTGGCCTTCAACAGTCAGATGTTACCCTAGCCAGACATTCAAACTCTGCACTCTTATTTGTCCTTTACCTTAGAGTTTAGGGCAGTACATTTTTCTTGTAAGATTTGTGACATCTTACAAGAACATTGGATGTTAATTTAAATCTAAATTAGCCTTATATTAAAGATAGTCAACTGTGGCTCAGGCAGAACCTGATACTGTCACAGCCTGATTTTGTGTCTGTTCCAATTAATCCCCTTACCGAGTTATATTTTAGCTTTGCATAGTTCCACAGATTAAGAGATGGGACATGTATTTCCATTTTTTCTCTCTTTAATTTCTGGCTTTGCTGGAAGAGTAAATATTTAGTAACATTTAGCATATGTAGATCAAATGCAGATCTTAGGCTATGTTGATGGCATATTACATAGCAAAACTGCCATTCCTAGTTCAGCACCAGACAGCAGAGAAACAAAGGTAGTGACTAGCTGGTAATCAGGTGTCATCAGCTGAGCCAGACATTTCCCTCAGGAGATGATGGAGACTAAACAACAGATACTTGATCCTACAGATATAAACATTGCTCTGCAGCACCACTAGTGGTCATTAACTCCACCGGGTACCTTCAAGAGTAGAGAGCTGCCCTCTCTGGTTGAAAGGTGGTCGGGTGGTTGGTTGTGGTCAGAGGTGTGCTTTGTTGCACCTGTAACCACAGTGATGTCACAGTGTCCTGGAGTACACTTCTACATCACTGCAGCAAGGTGAGGTTAGACCACTGGAGGTCAGAAATAACAATAAGATGGTGTGAGATTTGCTTCAAAAGGAAATATGTCACATTAAATAGTGATTAGACCATAGTCTGGCTGCTGTGTGTGTGTGTGTGTGTGTGTGTGTGTGTGTGTGTGTGTGTGTGTGTGTGTTTGTATTTGAGTGTTTACATGTGCATTCAACACGTATTCCTGATTTTCTGCATCTGCCTCATTACCTCAGTCTAGGGTTGGTACTGCCCACATATAGTGAGAACCACATCAAGGCCAACCTGAGTGACCAGATCCTTCAGGTGCAGTGTAAGTACCCGCGAATACCCAGCATCCCTTGCTCTCTGTCTCTCTCTTTTTTGCTCTCTCTCTGTCCGCTCTCTCCTCCTCTCTCTCTGTCCCAAATATGACGTTACACTTTTATTCAGTCCTTCGTCCTGGGTCTCCAACATCATCGTAGGGAGCGTCTTAGCGGGGTCACCTGCTCCGCCCCGCCCCCTCCTCCCCCCCTCCTATCCCCCATCCCTTCTCCCCCCTTTCTACGCTCTCTGATAGGCAGGATCATACCTGAGTCCCTCCCCCCTACTGCCTCCTCTACTGCCCCCTGTTCCCTCCTGTCTTCATGCTGTGCTGTAAAATGGTGATGTTTTTTCTTCACACTGGCTGAAGAAAAAAATAACTGAACTGACAGAAAGGTGAAAGCTGTGGTTTTACTGTGTTACTCAGGTGAAAATAATGGTGACCTTTGTGCTATTATTTTTTTTGCCAAATGCTCTCGCCTCTTCTCCACCAAGTAATGATTCTGAAGCGTCTGTGTTCAAAGTATTTGATGTTCTGAAAAACTGTGAAAACATGCATGCTTTTCACTCCTTATGATGAGTTTTATGATTTTGGGAATCTTCCTTCTGTTATGTGTGTGATTTTTATTTATTTACTCTTTCAGTTGGATTGTGTGCGATGTTTCTCAGCTTTGGAATCATTCAGTAGATAAACTCCCACACGGCCCGGGATAAGGGCTTGTCAAATGTGGGAGTTTGGGTTTTTGTGGGTCTGAATGGGGACACATGTTGTCTCTCTCATTCTTTCTTTGTCCAGACCCTGTTACTCCCCTCTTTTCCTAGTTCATTTGATTCCTTTTTTGTTTCTCCATGATTATCTCTCACAATTACTGGTTTTGTCTTTACTGTTTTCCTTTCCTGGATCTCCCAGTTTTTTCTTTCTTCTGTTGGTTTTCCGTTTGCTCTTGCAAATAAGATGTTTGCTCTTCATTTCTTTTTCTCTCTTGTCTTGTTTGACTTAAATTGGTTTCTTTCTTTCAAGAAAAACAATATTTTTATTCAAACAGTAATTGAATAAAATATTGTCTGTGATCCCCTCCTTCCCACCCGATCCCCTGTTTCTTTTCTTGCTCACTCCTTCTCTGATGGATCCACACAGTGCCATACACCAAGGGCAAGTATACTCCATATTGGTCCACGTTCCCTACCTTTACTTCCTACTCCTTACCGCTGCCTCCTCCTTCCCACACCTCTCGTCCTGAACCTTTTCCTGCTGCCCTCCCTCCTACCCTCACCTGTCCCCGCCTGCTTGCCCCCCCTCCCCCCCTCTTCCTTCTTTTATCCCTCCTCCTCTTCCTCTTCACCCTCTTGCTGCAGCTCAGATCCCACATCTCTCACGATGGCTCCTCCAGTCCCTCAACCTCACCCTCCTCCCCACGTATCTGCTGCTCCAGAAGCAAAAAAAAAAAAGAAAAAAAAAGAAAGAAAAAAAAACGCCTCCTGCACCCAAGGAAGACAGATATTCATGTTCTCTGTTAAATTTGTCTTTTGTCCGCCCCTCCTCCTAATCCTTTTCCTTCTGTGGATAGCTCCAAATGGGTTTTGTCTGCCTTCTGTCTCCCTCTTTCTCTCAGTCTCTTTCTTTCACTTTCCTCTCATGTTGACCATATTTCTCTCTTTTTCTCTCCTTCTTTTTCTCTCTTTCTGTACCATCGATTCTCTTTCACTCTTGTCTGTCTCTCTCTTTCTGTCTTTTTCTTACAGCGTCATTAGTTCATAAATGTCTTAACTAATTCTTGCACTAGACCTCAGGTATTGACAGAACAACTCTAGTTATTGCAATAGACAGATCAGATTTGAGCATTTTGAGCTCTACATACAGTGAAAGATTTCTAATTGTTTGCTTTAACAATTATATAATGTGGGAAGGTACACACACTAATCTCTCATTTTCTAGTGCCACACTAGCTTTAATAACATATCAGCACATCCATATCATGGATTTACTGCTATTTAGTTATAGTAAAGTAAATAAAGATTTATTGTGGTCATGATTTAATGTAACGATAGATTTATTCGTCTCTATATTTAATAAAACACTTTCTTAATGATTGTAAGCTGCCGTAGTATCTCGTCCATAACTGGAGGCGTTGCAGCCTGCAGACTGACCCTACAGGGCTGAGCTGTGTCCTGCCCACCCAGGTCCTCCCATGTTGTCAGGTGTCAGGGTGCCGCTCGGCGCCTGACTCCTCTGTCGTCCCTCTGTACTCCCTGTCTCCATCAGCTTGTCTCCCTCACCCCTCACCCCTCAGACCGTCAGGGGCATGGCACCAACACTTCCTCAGTAAACCTGACCCTGGATGTGCACGGCATTGTGGGCGGAAAACTACCTGGGCACTCTATTTTTAGCTCTAAAAGTCAACATTTCCCTCCTCTGCTGTACAGAGTTACAGGTCAGGACATAATGAGAAAACAGCATGTCGGATTCATCGCAGACTTACCTGTTGCGGCTTTAATGTTGGTTGATATTTTGTGTGTTTTGTCTATGATAGATGAAATGAAGTTGCCCTACGACATGCCCTTCACAATGCAATGCATTTCCTCTGATTATGTGTCTCTCTGAGCCCTCTCCCTTGCCAGTCTGAGGGGTGACCTCTTCCATCAGGACCTTCACCCACCTCCCCCTGCAATAGTTTGCCATGTTGATGCCTGCCTGATCTAAAAGCACTCATTGTGGGCAATCTGTCTGAGAACTTGCTTCCTGACACATCACGTCTGGTCAAGTCAGTTCTCAGACATCCAAAATATGTTAGATTAAAACTAAATGAATCAGAAATTGTTTGTTGACAAAGTGAAAAAAAAAAAAAAAAAAACAAAGGTGTGAGTGCTTGTGAAAAAAATACAGTGGTCCATTGAGAGTCAGGTTCCATTTTAGGCACCATATTGGCTAACGCTAGTGTTCCCATGATACCTCAGTGTTGCTATGGTAAACTCCCTTCTGCGTCCCTGCACCTCTGAAGAACAGCTGCTGTTTACCCACAACTCCCCACTGCTCTGCCCACTGCTCTTCCCGGATAATCTTCCCCTTTCTGTTGCAGATTTTGAATCACTGCTGCCAAACAGTTTTGAGTCTGAAGGACATGTATTCATTGCTCCCAGGTAGCCCTGTGTGTGAATGCTTGCTGTCATTGATGGTCATCAGTTTTTGGTCTTGTCTTCACATCTTTCGATGCACAATATACCTTTTTTGTTTTCTTTTTTGTTTTCTTATTTGTTTGGTCCCTGCTCCACACTCAGCATCTTATATCTATCATCTGCTTTCTTGAATTATGTTGATTGTGTGGTGTTGAGTTGCACTGTGTGCAAGTTGTTGGTTTCATTCATTGTTTATCATTTTTGAGTGGTGTGTTTATTTACTGTGAGTAATTCTAATGAACATTTGTATAAGAAAAAATATAAAATTCATCATAGCCTTATGATTATTTATTATTATTAATTTACTTTCACCCACTCTCTCCCCTCATTACTGTAAAGTACCAAAGACACATACATTCTGCTTTGCCTGCTGCTACTGTGGTGCTGCATGTTTGTATTACACAAATATTTTTAAGGATTATTGGTTTGGTTGTACAATGTAATGTTAAAAATAAAATGGATATTGGACAGCAAAATGTGTAACTAGAAAAAAAAAGACTGAAATCCTCTTTGCATGTACTGTGTTGTTATCAAAGCCTCATATCCTCCAGCAGCAACCTGGATTCTGAAACACACTGATAAAAATCTCTTTTTCATTGCGCTGCCTGTTCTCTGCTCTGCAGTCCAATCCACGTTTTGTTTTGACAGACAGGTGTTTTTGCTTATTTGAATTTGAGCTTTACGACATGCATGCTGCACATGATAGCATCAAGTAACCTGTGTATGGTTTGACACTTCTCCACTTGTGTTGTGTTTCCCTTTATAGAGGCCAAATGAGGCAGGCAGAGTGTAAATGGCGTGTACATTTGTTTTTACCTTTATCTGAGTTTAAATGCCTTGTCTGTTCCTCAGGGAGTACTGCAATGACCTGGAACTGTCTTACAACAACACTGAGTTCCTGCTCAATTTTATTGCTCTCATGGAGAAGGTGACACCAGACTCTAAACAATGTGAGTTTATTTCTCTTCACCCACACAAATTAGAGCAGTTAGGATCGACTTTAAAGAAGGTATTTGAAAGTTTTGCTATTGCCACATAGCTAACGTTAGCATCAACAGCTGTTTACTTACCAGTCTTGTCAAGAACTGCAGCTATCCTTGCATTTACAAGACAAGAGGTTATAATACACCCTCTGAGCAGCGCCACCTCTTCAGAACAGACTGGACGCTACAGTGACTCGGTATCAGAAAGTGACTAAATGGGCCGCCCAGTTAAATAAATGGTTTGCAATGTTCTATATGTTTCTTATTGACAACAAATCCAATAAAAAAATTAATATTTTGGGTCAATCCCACATTCACCATCCAGCTGCCATAAATACTCGCCAGGGCACTGAAAAGTGTATTAATCCACAGCTGAAGATAGTCCTTAATAAATTCACTATTCGCTCCTGCTTGAGTAACACTTACTGAAAAGAGATATCTACATCTGAATGTGGATATGACTTATGTTTTGTGCAAGTCTCTGATATTCTGTTAATATTTAGGTGACAATTTGCTCCTTCATAACCTGATTCTGGACACTGGCATCATCAGGCAGCTGGTTGAGAAAGTGTGGAAAAATAAAGACTTGAATACGTGAGTATCAGCTAGCACTTAGGGAGGTACGTATTTTAGATTTAGACTGTGGATGAGATTTACATTTTGAAACCTCTTTCTGTCTCTTCTCTGCATCCTGACATTTAGATATGGCTTTCTAGCCGTGTTTGCTGCGACAGATGGAGGTATAACAAGAGTGTTTCCAAACAAGTAAGCGCAATCCACATCAAGGCTGTGTGTCTGGACTGCACTCGCTCTGTAGTACCGTTATGTTTCTAACTTTGTTCTGTTTTTTTTTTTTTTTGAAGTACCAAGTTGGGAAGACATGAAATTTTTCATAAACACATGGTGTAGCAGGAATCTTGTACATTACAGATTCACAGCTCCAGTGTCTGTGGTTTAAAATCTCAGGGCTGCAGAAACATGGGAGGAAGACCCTGAGCCATTTAATGCCAGCTATTACCGCCGCAGTCTCGACAACAAGGGCTACATCTTCCGAGCGCCTTATCGAACAGGTGAATGATGCGCTTGCGTTATGTATCTCACACAGAGCCTCACAATGTTGTGGCTCTTTGTTTCTAACCCCCCAACCACCACCTTCCCGGGTTTGTTTTTTTTCCCTCCTTCAGCCAGGGACGAATTGCTGAACCCAGAAAATGACACCATAGGCATCCTGGTCAGCACGGCTGTGGAGATCACAATAGGAGGAAAGACCATCAAACCTGCAGGTGGGCTCACATCTGAAAGAGGACACAAAATCCTCATAATGATAGATGTTAAAGAAAATGTTTCAGAGCAAGGGGAAGATAATTACACATCTGTGTTTTTATTTCTTGTCACTTTGTGTGGACATGTTTGTGCTCTGTGTCTATTTAGTCTGCCTTTGTGTGCATCTGTCTTTTTTTTTTTTTTTTCAATTGATTATTGCAATTAATCTCTTTTCTCTCAGTGGTTGGAGTGAAACTAGATCTTGAAGCCTGGACGGATAAGTTCAAGATTCTTGCCAGCAACCACACAGACAATCGTCAAGGCTCAAATACGGTAACATATTGAAATACACATAAAAACTACAGTGTTTACACTAAGATGTGCAAATGGTGACTTGGTTTTTCGCTCTGGCAGTGTGGACCAAACAGGGGCTGTGAAATGGACTGTGAAGCCAACAGTGATGTAAGTATTTCTGCATATTTTTAATGAGCTTCCTATCAAATGTATGAAAACCGTACATTAATTCCCCTGTTCTTCCAGTTAACAGCCCATTTTTTACCTCTGTGTACAGGATCTCCTGTGTTATTTAATAGACGATGGTGGATTCCTGATCATGTCCAATCAGAAGGATGACTGGAACAAGGTCGAGCTGATAAATTAATTTTCACGCTCACCACTGTTTCTCTCTAATCTTTACACCGAGCTTGAACAGTGTTTTTATCCTCTACAGGTGGGAATGTTCTTCAGTGATGTTGATCCGTACTTGATGTACGCTCTCTACAACAATTCCTTCTACAACCGCAAGCAGTCATTTGACTACCAGTCTGTGTGTGAACGGGTGCCCAACAGTGAAGCTGGAGCTGCGCCCAGAGGAGTGTTTGTGGTAAGAACATAAAGTTAGCACTTGAAAGGACAAGCTGCAGTAAATGAAGGGGACAGGCTAGAGGAAAATATGCTGAATTAAATGTTGGACATTTAGAGAGACTGTTGGGTGTTTGATTGAAATATGCATGTATTGCTCGTACATTTTTTTTTTCACATTTCCTCTGTGTCTGCAGCCTACAATTGCCGATTTTGTAAACCTGGCATGGTGGACATCAGCAGCTGCATGGTAAGATTTATTTACCTGAAGATAAAAGATTTAATTGATACTCTCAGTACTGGGCTTCTCCCCAAATCCAGAGAGTCGACTCACTCATCTTTCCTGTAGATATGAGAAATACATTATTCATGGCCTCTGCTCAGATACAGCTCAGACCCAGCACCTGCACCCACATTAAAGTGCCATAATACCTGTAAGACTCCTGTTTCAATGCCTTTGTTCGTCATCTGTGACCATGTGAAAACATCAGATTTTCACATAGAGAAATTAAATATGTGCTTCCCAGTCATAGTTCAGTTATAAGATTCTAGCTAGGGTTGTAACCAGCGTCTGGTTTACAAGTAGTTTAGTCAACTTGGCTGCATTCAGCACCGGAGTTGAGAGAGTCAGTGAAGCAAACGAGTTGTGCTGCAGTTCTTGTTCCATCACAGTTAGACTGAGATTGGAAAAAGTCTAGAGCCTCTATTACCTGGCTGCATTTCTACATTTTTATTCACACCTCTTGTCTCCACAGGTCCTTGTTCCAGCAGTTTATCTATGGACTGGCTTATCATAGTTGGTTCGTCACAGGTGGGTGCAACAGGATATTAAATTACTGGACGTTCAGTGTTTTGCATGTTTTTGTTGTCAGTTACACTTTTCCATATCGTCAAGCTTTGCAGTCACTTGACAAAAAGCCTTTGTGTTCTAAAATAGTCAGTTTTGGTCAGATTTATTTTAACAAGTGTGAAATAATTTGAATGTAATTCCGAAACAGTGCACAAAATGTGAATGTAAAGAAATGGTGAAGTAGTGGGTTACAGCTTTTTTTTCAGGCTAAGTATAGACATACATAATTGTACATCATTTGCAGAATGAGATGTTATATAAATCAATTTTGAGATTACTCACATTCTCTGGTGATGCTGCAGATGAGGTGGATGCAGATGGAATCGATTCCAAAGAGCGGAGTTGTGTAATGATCCAGACCCAGTTCTACTTAAGTAATCTCAGCAGCTCCTACAACATACTGCAAGACTGTGGCAACTGCTCCAGGTCTGTACGCATGTAAAAACGCAAACACACACACACACACACACACACACACACACACACACACACACAAACACACACACACACACACACCATAAAGAACTGTGCTGTGACAGAAACAGTTAGAAAGACAGATCTTTCCATTGGAGCTAATAAACTCTGCTGATGATTAAACCATATCAGCTTTAATGGAACGGTCATATCATTGGCTAAATGAGCCTCATAAGACTGTCTCATGAATCTCACTGATCCATTAGTAAATGAGTCTATGATGTAAGCAAGCAGAGGTGGGGAGGGGGCTATTGTTGACAGAGTTGTGTCTCTCTGCAGGCTGATTCATGCCAAGAGGATAAACAACACCAACTTACTGTTTGTGGTGGCAGAGAAGATGCCATGCAACACCTGCGAGATAGAGAAGCTGTCCCAGGAGGAGGAGGAGTGTATCCTTTTTCACATTGTTCACCAGCTGGCAGAGAAGAAGACACACTCTCTAATCGCTAGATTTTATCTCCTTATTACCATACCTGCGGAAACACAGACGTTTCACATTCATTTCAAGGTTATTTTTATCACGATGGTGTGAATTATGACCAGTCATTTACATCTGTAGGCCTGCATGAAGGAATCAGTGTGTGGGCGAATGATGAGATGCTGGAGAAAAGAAAAAGAAAAAAAAAAAGAAAATCCAAAAAGGATTTAAAATTTTTTTCTTAAGTGAGTCAATCTCCAGTCAAGGAGGAAAATCCATGTGAAGAAATGGCTGTGGCACGTTATCGAAAAGGACCGTCCACCTGCTTTGACATGAACATCGCCGTAAGACTTTCAGACACGACATCAATAAACACAAATAAGAACAAACAGCAATGTCATTATGTAAATGCAAACAGGCAGTTTTATGGATTTTCTGGAGAATCTTATTGAGAGGATGTGATCTTATAGTCTTATAGTGTCATTGTTTTATGTCTCCTGTGCAAATTAATGATTCTGAGCAAGCTGGTTAGGTCAGGGAAATACACTTTTTTGCTTTCTTGTTGAGAGTTAAATGCCTGTTTTAGATCTAGATGTTTTTGTGCCGATTAAACAAACAAGATACGGTGTGTTAATTAGTGAGCTTTATTTGTGAATTTTTAATACCTTTGTGCAGAGCAGGGTTAACTGTTTCTCCCTGTTTCCAGTCAGTCTGCGAAGCTAAGCTAACCGGTTGATGGCACTAGCTTCATATGCACACACACGAGAGTGGTGTATTATCAATCTTGTCATTTAACTATTGGCAAGAAAGTGAATGGGTGTATTTCCCAAAATGCCAAACTATTCTTTGAATAATATAAAACTTGCAATTAAACTAAAGCTTGTTTGAAGGAGTGTGTCCAGCTTCCTATTGGCAGTTTCTTGCATTTCTAGCATGACAACAGAAACAGAATGAAACAAAATATTTAATAAATGGTTGTTAGTCACACACATTAGTCAGATGATAGAAGTAACCAAGCATAAGGAATAAATATCAGACTGTTTTCCACAGTATTCAAAATTACAGCTGCATTTTTTCCTCTGCAGGAGAACACGTCGGACTGTGGGCGAGGTCACTCTTTCCGTCCGTCTCTCTACACTTTACTGCTCATCCAGCTGCTTCTGCTTTATCCGGCTGTCAGCCCCCACATTCACTCCCTACTACATTAATTACATTTTCCTCCACTTATTCTCCTTTTAGCCCTCCCAAGCTTCTCCCCCGTCCTGAAACCCTCTGCCGCTGCCTCCCCACCTCTGTGCCCCCCTCCCCTCCCAATATAGTCATAGGTTATAATGGGACTTCCTATCACAGCAAGTCGGAAGCCCTGAGTGCCGCGCTACCCAGCTTGCTTCAGTTTGTGTCGCTTAGTGACAACTGCTGGACATTTGTGTCCTCAGCCAATTAACCTTCATCTGCAGGAGGAGTAGGTGGTGCTGGACCACCTGGATCATCAGAGACAACGTCTGAAAAGAAAACAAAGGCCCCCACACTCCACCCCCCACGACCACCTCACCGCGTCCACCATCCAGAGATGGGAGGGGGGGGGGGGGGGGACACGTCAATGTCCTCGACACGGATCTCCCGCCTCACACAGACTGGAGAGTTGAGGGTATCTTGTCCAGCTTCGCCTCTGTCTGTCGGACAGACGGTGGGACTTCTCCTCCTCCTTCTCTCCTCCATCTCAGAGTCTCACCGCTCTGTCACTCGCCTCTCCTAACGGGCTGTGCACCGTCCAGCCACAAATAGCCACCATAAAAGAAAAACAACAAAAATAAGAACTGTCAAGTATACAAAATGTCAAGTATAAACTGCTGAAGTGATGAGTATTCCAAACATACAGTATATTTAGGTCTCAATTTGAAAAGGAAGTCGTTAGGTGTTCACCTAAAACGACGTGAATTCATGTATGCACTATATCTACTTGCCAAAATGAGATAGACTTTCATGTTGACTTATTTTTTATAGCCAAAACACAAGAAGAAGTGGCTCCTGATTTAGATTTAGGATAAACCATGAGAGGAGGTGTGGAGACGGCCGGAAACTGAAGGCTGATTCATTTTGTGCAGCTCCTAATTACCGATGAATGCTTTTAAACGACGTCCACTGGAGATTATTGTAATTACATGATGGTAATGTTTTTCCTTATATTGACTATTTAAGGCTAGTGCTATCTGTCGTCCACTAGTGACAGCTGTGAAATATGAATCAGCGTTGAGTTACTGCAGATTTGTTCAGGAGCGCTGTTGATGTTGTGTAGTATTCTCCTTTACGATCAATCGACCACTCTGACCTCTGGTTTAGACTGATGTTAAAAAAAAAAAAAAGAAGTCCCTGCACTCTCTGATAGGAAAGCTCACCTCTGCCAATCCTCATGAGGCTTCTCCACTAACCTCGACGAACACTCCTAATCACGATTTGTACATGTGCTCAACTCCTGTTCACACACTCAAACACACCAAGATCTCTGCCTCATGACTCTCTCATAGTAATTCCAGGTGAGTTTTTCTTCTTTTTGGGCTAATCATTTTTTTTTCTTCTTCTTCTTTCTGTTGGGGGCTTATTTTACCTTTTGACTGATGCTGTTCAAACTTCAAAACCATTCGCTGCTGGGGGATAGGGGCTTATCAACATTTCCAACAAAAGTGCAGAAGAGGCCACTAAATATGGTGATCACGTACAGTAGTACTCTGGTTGTAATCCGTCACAGTTCGTCATTTGATCATTACGATGTGTGAAAAGTCATTTAGACTCCCATGTTTAGGAGCCGCTCTGTTTCATAGTGCCTTGACGCACTTTGTTTTGGAATGCATCGGCTGTATTAAGAGTAGAGCTACTGTATAGTACCTTTATAAAGCAGCCATCTTTGAGGCTTTGGAGCCAGTGAGACTGAATCTGTTGGCTATAGATATAGCTTTACACAGAGCCGTCACACCCACCGGCTCTAGCTTAATGTATTTGCCCTCTCGGCTGTGGTGTCTGTGCCCCTTCAGAGCCACCTGACTGCCATCATATGGAGTTACTATACTGTTCCTTTACAAAGCCATGTATAGATCTATGATACACTATCAGTATACAGCGACTTAACTTTTAGGGCCACCTGACTGCTATAGTTCTGCCTGAATCGTATGTGTTTGTGTATGGATGTATGTGTTTTAGTTTGCGTTAAAAAAAAACCCTCATAGGGAATGTCTTTTAAACAGAGTGTGTGAGGGATGACAGTTGTGGTAGCATAGCTGTTTTTCCTGTTCCTGTGTTGCAAAGGACAAAATCCAGTGTTGTTGTAGAGGGAAAAAAAAAAAAAGGGATTTTACTGAAACAAAAAGAATCCGTCTTTAACCATCAGTCGGCTTCAAAAATTAATCTACGGGAGCAGAGGTGTCCGAAAGAATGTGTAGTTCATCAGTGTTTTCTTTTACAAATGCAACATAGTTAACAAAGCCTCTATAAATGCCTTAGTGTTACGCAGTACAGAGCTCTGATACGTCCCCCTCCCCTTTCATGTACACTCTTTCTCACGCACACACACACACACACACACACACACACACACAAATAGATCCTCCAAAATATTCACTCCCCTGGGTTTTCTTGGTGTTCTGCAGTAAGTATAGTGAGCTCTAGTTTTGTATTTTTACGTCTTGGAATGATTCAATATCGATTGATGCCTGTTCGATTAAATGCTTGAAGCGGGTGGGAGTTTTTAAACTTTCAAAAGCCTCCGACCTTCGATGTTCACAACCCACCCAACCCTCACTGTATCGCTCAGGTGGGAAGATTCACACAATGATTTGAACCTTAACTTAACACACTCTGTACAGTTGTTGGTACTCTTTGATGTGACAAACATGCTGGCACAGTAACTGCAGCGCGGCTCAGAAGAAATCAGACTCAGTAAAATAAAAGACAAAAGAATTGAAATTTAAGATTTGTATTTGCAATTTGCTCCTTATCAGAGTTGGGTAGGGGCCGGATCATCTGATGGCGGGTGCAGTTGTACTTTTCTGGCATTCGTTTGTCTGTCCTGTGCCATTAATTCTGTCTGTATTTCCCTATTTCCACTGTCTGTAAATGAACGCTACACGTGCCTGTGGAAATGTACGCCCTGCAACTTCCTCTCTTTTCCCGGCTCTGTATGCTTACAGTCTCACACATATACGTAAATATGTAGGCCTACAGTTTGTGCACCTGCACCAAAACATTATGCACAATGCGCACACACATATTTAAGCAAACACGTAATGACACTTCTTCATGCCCAGCTGGGAGATGTCAAGCACCAGGCAGAAGTAAACTGAAGACGTCACGCTAGGTGTTTTTTTTTTTTTTTTTTTTTGTGAGAGGGCGGGATGTCAGAGGCAAGCTCAGGGAGTGGGTCTCCACAGAGCAGCACGGGCCTGTCAATCAGAAGGTCATGGAGGAATCATGTAGTGACGTCTGTGTGTGCATCCCCACGGAAAATGTCTTCTAAAGGGGCACACGTATGATTTCTGTGGTTTGACAAATTTACTTTTGCCAAAAAAACAAAGAAAAAAAAAAAAGAAAAAACAGAAAATTGGACCAGCTTGGGGATGAGAGGGAGGGGTCAGCTTTAGGACACGCCCCTAGAAAACAAGTAAGGGAGGGTTTTCATGAAGCCCCCTCCCGACCCTCGCTGCATCTGTGTTGGTGCGTCTCTGTGGGAAAGACACGTGTGTATGTGATTCTGTAGTCTGTAGTCTGGTGCTATGTGACCATGTTTGACAAGTGTGTGAAAAAAATAACATTTAGAGAAAAAAAAAAAAAGTAAAATCAGTCGAATTCAAAAAAAATATAGGAATACAGCACTGTTGATAAGTTTGAGATCTGAAGTCAAAATGTTTTTTTTTTGTTTTGTTTTTTTTCATTAGTTTTTGTTTCTTTTATTTCTTGTACGTATGTGAGTGTGAATGTTTGTGTGTGTGTGGAAGATTTCGCTCCTTCTTTTCTGGGCACTGGTCCATGTCGCTCCATTCTTTTGTACAGATGAAGCTAAAAAAAAGAAAAAAAAAAGAAGAGGGCAAAATTTGTAAAATATTGTGTCTGTGACTCCTTGTAAAATATTTTCAAATTGTTTATTACAGAGAATCAGTTATTAAATAATGTTCATATTTTTCACTTCAGTTCAGTGTGTGGTGTTTGGTTTCTCAGCGAGACACAGCTGGAGGTTCATTGAATTTGCCTGGTTAAATTGAAAATATAAAATCTATAAAAGAATAAATTGTAACTGTATCAGTTGTAATACACAATATACATTTTCATGGTGCAGTGTTAAGGGAAAAGTTCAACATTTTGGGAAATATACTATTTCTTCTTCTTGTAGAGAGTTAGATGAGTGTCTCTGTTTCACATTGGATTAAGTGCCATGCTATTTCTTGACTGGGACCTGTTTCCCAACAACATATCTTCCAAAATGTTGAACTTTTCCTTAAATAGTCTGAGCCTCGTCTGCTCCTAATCATTTTAAAAAAGACTTGATTTACAGTTTGATTACTGACACTATTAAAAAGTCAAAATCAGGTCATGCAGGAGGATGTTTGTGGTCTACATTTGTCATGAATGAACAACATGTTTATGTACGTGGCTCCAATGATACAGTGTGTGTGTGAATCTCTCCTCCACTACACAGTGAAGATATTCACAGCGTGGTAAGGAAGTCTGTGAGAGCTTTGTGCCAAGTGTCCGGGTCGTCCAGGTAACAGGGGTGACCTGCTCCTTTCATCACCACCACGCTGTGATTGGTCAGATTGCTCAGGTTGCGCAGCGACACCTCTCCGAGCTGAGCGTCCTGGTCACCATAAACGATCAGCGATGGGACCTGGAGGAGACATGAGACACAAGTAAAAAATAATTCAAACCTGTTGCTAAAGGGATTTTGTAGATGTCCTACATTTTACCTCAAGTTTAAAAAAAAAAACTCAAACAAGTCTGGTGAGAAAATAAGAGACAAGCTTTTTATTTTTATTAGATGTGCCTAATTTATGTGTCTAGATGTCAATATGAACAAAAGTAGAGTAAATAAAAGAGAGTGAGAACAGAGTGTGGTGAGGCAGCTTTTATCATTAGTATTTAGGTTCTCTACTTGTAAGACACTACCACATTATAAATGTACTCCATTACAAATTAAAAGTTCTACTCCAGACTCCAGTCCAGATGTGGCCATAGAAGCTGCAGGTTCTGGCCGTGCAGAAAGGCCAATTAAAACATGTAATGTGAGTTAACACAATGTACAAGATTAATAATAAAAGTACTTCAATATGACTCAAGTCCCAAAAAACGCTGAATCCCGACAATTTCCATGATACAGCTCAACAGCATCTTTTCGATAACAGTGTGTAAAAATAGTTTTTGTGTTAAGAAAAAGTCGTCTCCAAACCAAGATAAACCTGGTAACTTCACTTTGACATCACTGAGGTTGTTTTAAAAAGCTCCTCCAAAGCCACAGAAGACGTTCTACAGATGATTAATTCTCCCTGTGACCAGTCAAACTGACTTTCATCTGTCAAATCAGTGGACTGCACCTTTAAAAACTTGTTGTTAAAAAGTGTTATTGGCAAAATGCACATAAAGTATAAAAAGGTATGAAAAAGAATAGGCCTAGTCAGAGTTAGAGTAAAATACTGCATTATAATTACTGTTGTGTTTCTATGTATGTCAACTTCTTTCAGCTTTAAATACAGTTAAAACAGCACAGCCACTTTTAAAAACCTGATCATGTGTTTTTTTATGTACAACCTCGATCATCAAAGTAACCAGTAACTATAGCTGTCAAACAAATGTTATATTAGAAGTATCAAAGAAAATAAAATGGAAATATTTAAGTAAAGTAAAAGTACCATAATATTATACTCAAATACAGTACTTACATTTCAGCACTGATTTTATTCTGTTTCATTTGCTGTGTGTATTTAATCATGTTACTATCACAATTCCACTCTGATATTATGACACTGCTTTTGTTCTACAGTATATTATATATTTTCCCCAAATCACAGAGCGTCATCTGCTCCTTCAGTAAGAGCTTCATGCGTTTTCTTCAGACATGTTTGCTTGTTTCTGGAGGTGAACTACTTCCCTGTAACGCACACATCCCCTTCATGGATTATGCACCTTCACTTGGTTTGCTATCTAAGAAATTTAATTTTGGAATGGTTTGGAGTTGGATGAAAGGCAGTGGCGTCTGTGAAAGTACAAAGTCACATGATATCTACTCCTGTCATGGTAGCATGTAAAAATCCACAGCCTCTTTTAGAAAGGGGACCGGGAAATGCTGGAAATTGGAGTTGACATTCACAGTTGCTCAAGTTATCCTTTAAAGAGCAAATGAAGCGCACACATAATGTAAAAAAAATGAAAATAAAAAAAGTTTTCCACAGAAGGAAACTAGAAAAGAATATAAACCAGAGGCATATCCTCATGCACAGACTGTACCTTTACACTCTGGTACTGCTCTGCTGTGAATTTGTCGGTGCAGATGGGAGCTACAGGGACGTAGGCTCGTATGAGAGCCTGGTGCTGGAGGAGGAACGGGAGGGAGTACATCCCACTCAGGGACGGGCTGATCACCACCACGGGGCTCAGGTTCAGGTGCTCACACACTTCCTTCAGGAAACCTGCAGGGGCCAGTTCTCCCACCGGTGCCGGGGCCTCAGCTGACTTAGACCGTCCAAGTCCTGTGGACAGACAGGGAGAGGGATGGGGTTAAGGGAGGCTTGAGAGAGGAAGCAGAGGGCAGCAGGTGGGGAACAAGAGCAAAAACATGTCCAGATTAACCTGTTTAGTGGCCTTGGGACACAATTTTTGCTGTTCGAGAACTACATACCAATCAGTTTTCACACCAGAACCTTTAGAGCAGAGGTTGTCAAACTGGGAGGTGTGGGAGAGTTGGTAGGAAGATGATACTGTGTGAGGTGAAAAGGCTGTGGAACAAAGGGATGCTATGGTTTGGCCTGCTCACCAACACGGTACACAGTTACAGTCAGCAGTAGTGGCTGCGACACACAGCCCACGGAGGCAGCTGTGGTACTTAAAAACCTTTAGCACCAAATAGTTTGAGAATTATCAAATTAATTTTTCTTAAGTCATCCATTGATAGTTGTCTGTGCATCCATTTGTACACTGCTGGTGTTAGAACTAGTGATGCAAATGCCCTTACATACGTATATGCAAGTGATTAAAGTTCCAGCAACCAGACACAGTGAACCTGGGACTTTTAGGACCCCTGGAGGTCTGGGAATCCAGAGCAGTTGCCCACTCTGCCCAGTTGTTCATCCAGACTTGTGTGAAGTAGTGAAGAAGGCCGAGTTTGTTCCCTTCAGACTCACCTGGCAGGTCGATGGCGACTGCACGGCAGCCAGCTCCGGCCAGAGTCTCCAGAGTGCCAATGTTGACCCAGTTTTCTGATGAGAAACGGATGCCGTGAAGGAGCAGAACTGACATGTTCACTTCCCCTGAGGCGGGTTCACTTTGTCTGTAGAACAGCGGTGCTTTGCAGCTCTCCACCTGCACACTCCCTTCTGTCATCTTAACAGCTGACATCCTGAACAAAAAAACCCACTGGATTCTCAGATCAGTCTGCACATTTACATACAAAATCATAATCCGATCAAGCGCGTTTACAGTATATTGCCATAAATCACAAATTTGTCTGAATCGGAACAACATAAGATCTTCTCCTTAAACCTGCGACTCAGATGAAGCCTTTTATGGGAAAAAAAAGCAACCTCATGAAGATCAAAAGAGGAGGGATCCCTCTGTAAGAACAGAGTAGTGGCAGTCCTACACTTTAGTTAATTAGTTGATCAACAGAAAATGAATTGGCAACTTTTTATTAGTAACTTTTCAAGCAAAATTACTAAACAATCTGTTTACAGCTTATCAAATGAGAGGGTATTTGCTTTTCTCATTGTTATATTATGGTAAAATGAATATATGAGTTATGGTAACAGTAACAGAGCAAGCATTTTAAAGACATGACCCTGATATCTGCAAAATTGTAACAGGCAACTGTCACTATTGTAGCATACACAATTAATTGCAAAATTTAAATTGATAATATAGATAGATAGATAGATAGATAGATAGATAGATAGATAGATAGATAGATAGATAGATAGATAGATAGATACTTTATTTATCTCCCAGGGGAAATTCACGTGTCCAGTAACTCATTGGTAATAATAATAATAATAATAACAATAATATTTAAATGAGTCTACTTCCTTTGGCTGAGGTTGTTTTATATGATAATAGTTTGTTGCAAACATAAAATAAAATATATATCAAGTTTAACAAGTTTAAGTTTCAGTTAAAATGTATAAAAACAAGTCCTTTGTGAATGGGCAAATAAAACAAACATTTTTTGTATCATTATTATTAGTAGTATAACTAGTATTATTATTGTTATTATTGGTTTACTGTGCACTTTGCCTTTAAATCGTGACAAATGTACATGTTATATACAGGCTATTTAAATTTTGTATTAGGATTCTCTTTTACTTAAGTGTTACTTTTCACACTAGCCTTTTTGCCCGATGCATTTTTGCTTGTACATCAGAGAGATTATTCATCCGTGAATCTTCTTCATGTGGTGTAGTGCTGGCTGAACAGCATGTGGTTGTTCTGTACATCAGGGGGAAAAAAGAAACAATAAGTAGAAGCCAACTAAGTAAATAAATAACAGGTATCAGGTGGCAGCTGCTCACATCAACACATCAGCCAAGTCTATTCCCTTCACATGTGCATGTCTAAGAGAGCCCTGGTAAATGAAGCCTCAGTGGTAAACACGGCCGATTTAATCCACACCTCTCTGGCACAGTCTCAACTGAACACGGTCAATTGCTCCACAAAGACGCGTGTTGCACCGTTTTGCATCATGTTCCTGTTAATTTGTCCGCTCTGTGTTTCAATAACTGTCTTTTAATGAGTCGTGTGAGTTCACAGAGACTTCCTGTCCTGTCCAGAGTTGGAGTGAAGCTGGCAGGTTACACACTCTGATCAAAGTCCACATTAGATCATCTGTGCTCCCGCTCTTCATCACAAACACAATGACACTTACCTGATGCTTTGCAGAAACGAGCCGACGATTAACCAACAAACTAGATCTGTTTGTAGTCCAGACCCAGCTGTAGTTTCACTTTATTTCCCGGAAAACGGGAGAAAAAAAAAACCCCGGAAAACCTCTGGAAATTATTCTACTGACGTCTAGCGTTTGTTTGGAGAACTGCTTTTATTCTGGCAGCAAATTCAAATCCAACCAGACGTCTGTGTTTCATGCAGGATATTTGGTTTAAACGTCAGGTACATTGTACACGGATTGGAGTATCATAGGAAAAAGTTTGCATGGACGAGGGCCGATGTGCCACTGTTCATTAATGATTGATACATGTATTGATCGGCTGTGTTTTGGGGATTAAGGCCTCTGTTTGAATAAGAGCGCAGGGTTCGCGTGTGGGTGGTTGTGTTTTAGGCAGGATTTTTTTTTTTTTTTGCTTTCTGCGTGGATTGCCACACTCCTTCTGAACATCTGGGGATTTTTCTCTTCTATCAGGGTGATCTACAGAAGAAAAAAAAACCCAAATCGCCGCAGGATCCCAGTCTGTGGCCACACTATTATCCAGTATTATAAGTCTCTATCTACCACAGACCACAAACAATGAAACTGCTTCTGTCCTGTATTCTCCTGACAGTCGGACTGGTCACTGGTAAGAAAGTTTTATGATCCCTGTTTTTAATTTTAAATGACTAAAAGTTGTATTTGTTATGAGGATAATGACGTTTTGATTTGAATGTGTTTTTGGCAGCAGATTTTGAGTTTTCTAAGATTATGTCTTAAACTACAAAAATGAAGAAATCCCCAAAATACAACCAATAAATTATTTTCAGTTTAGTTTAGTGAGTACAAGGAATTCAATTTAGTTCTGTGTAAATACATGCTAGTGATTGTTGTAGTTGTAGTGGCAGCAGCAGTAATATTAGTGGTGGTTGATTGTTTCAGTAACCAGATATGTTGCTCTTAAAAGCTTTTTCTGGTCTCAGCTGTTGGTCTCTTGGTCCAAAGGTTGTATGTGTGCAGGCTCATGCCCAAATGATGTAGTTGGTACGAGTTCAGTTAGCACCTGCACTCCAGGATAAATTTAAAGACAGCCTGTAGAAACCGCGGTTCTGGTTCTGTTGTGTATAAACAGGGTACCGCAGTCGTCTGAATGACTTCCAGCGCTCTGAGGGCAGAGAACTGGTTCCTACCTCCTGGAACTCAGCACGAGTGTTGCTGTTACAGGGCCTGAACCTGGAGGAGTGTGCCTTACGCTGCGCACAGTCACTGGACTGCAGGTATCCACATTAAACCCATTTAATACAGCAGGTTGTGATCATCACTAGGCACCTTTTTCCCCATGAGGCCATAAATAAAACAGCCTTATTATTTGTTATTTATGACTAACTACACAAATAAAAACAACTTTCTGGTTGCCAGGTTGTGAGCTCATATTTAAGAGATGTTGTGTAATATATTTTATTTGAGACTCAGTTGGACTTTAGAGCGTCAGGGCCAGACCCATTCACTAATGAGACTAAACGTTCACCCTTGACCTTGGAAGCATCAGTTGGCAAAACAATCCCAGCTCGATGGACAGTAGTAGCTGTTCAGAGGTTTTCAGTCATATCTCATGACCTTCATCAGCAGATAGAGTTTGCTCAGTTTTCATCAAAATGCTTTTTTTAAACTATACATTTATCTGAGCATCTTAAGGAGTTATCATGTGTGTTGTTTCAAAGTTCATTGTCATGGAGTGAAAACTGGGCAAGCTTCCTCTGCTGAGGAAGATCATGTGATATGGTCAAAAGCTCTAGAAAAACTTTTAAGGGACCTTGTGGTGAGACTGTTTTGCCATCTAGTCATTGATGACATGCTGTACTTTGCAAGTGTAAGTGTTCACGTCTTGTTATAAAGTGGAAAACCATTAATTTAGGGTTGTAGGTTGTATTAAAAAATATTGTTAATATCATTAATAATCCCTCATTGCACAGGAAAACTGTGTTTGCACACATTCTGTGTTGTTCTATTTAACCACCAACTACTATTGACTTAAAATCTGTGTAAATGCATTGACTCTGACACTAAAGAAATCTTCAGAAGCCGGTAACTAACATGAAAGTTTAGTTTGAAAAATAAACAGTGAAAAGAAAAAAAACATTTTTGCTATCCTCTTGTTCAAAACCTGTCTCGCTCCACAGACCTAATTAATTCCACCTCCAACTATGAGCTGTCAACCATGACATGATTGATAATAATGGAAATGTTATAACTATTTCAATTTTAATTTCAGCAACAACAGTTAATTACTCACAACACAGTCCTGTGGAATCACAATATATATTGGCACATAGCCTTTCTTATTATGGCTCTTACAAGTGCAGTGCATCATCAGTTGAAACAGGAAGTCGCTCTGTAAATTGTGATTGAGATCCGGACATTCGCTATTAATTAATGTAAATTAATGTTATTATTACTGGTAGAACTTAGGTTGTAATAAGGATGACAGGTCACAAACCTGAAATGTCTTTTTATATATGTGTCAGAAAATAAAGCTATTAATGATAACCCATAAATGTCTTCTATGTTTAAGTGTGTAGCCATTAATGTATAGACTTTTGACATGAAAATATCCCTCACCACCAGAGCGTTTAACTATGAGACACGTCCGACTGTCACCTGTAAGCATCTGCCCTGGGTGGGTGATGGCAGCAACGCAGAGGTGAAGAGAAATGTAAACTGTGACCTTTACGAGAAGAAGGGTGAGATTCACATGCGCTCACATTGTGTGACGGTACAGTGATCAGTTTGATGTGTCGGTACTGGAGTTGTTTAATCGTCTGTTTTCATTGTGAAGTCTATGTCAGAAAGTGCATCGTGGGGAAAGGGGAAGACTACCGAGGGAAGGTTTTCACCACAAACAGCGGCCTCACCTGCCAACAGTGGTGGTCCAAGTTTCCTCATGATCACAGGTGAGACTCATCCTCTGAGGAGTCATTAAGTCTTTCATACAGTGCAGTCCGAGGGTTTTAGGACATTGTTTCACTACATTGACTTTGAAATGAAACATGAGAATAGATTGGCGTTTCATCTTCACATGTGTTTAAAGGTCTTCACATCCATACTGGGTGAACAGTAAACGTCTCAAAACAGTGCAGAGACCGTGTGGTTGTCTGGCACGAACAACAAGTATACTTGGGTGTCGTCTGCATAGCAGATGTAGCGCCCAGTGAGACAAATCAAACCTTACAACAGAGCCTTTTCAGTGGCGTGACGGCTCTTAAAATACAACTAATTTGGTTAAAGGAGGTCATCCTGTATCCTGTAACCTTTCGATATACTCAGGTAAAAATGGAAGTAGAGAAACCGGTTGATAGTTCTCCACTTGAGTAAGGTCAAGTGTGGGCTTTTTGAGGATTTTCCTGAGCCTGTTTGAATGCGGTTGAAAATGTTCCCGAAGCCACTGAAGCCTTCATCACGTGTTATTGCTGGTATAATGGTGGAATATATAGCTTGGCGGAGGTTTGTGGGAATGGGGTCCAGTGCACATGTAGTAGGACGACTACCAGTCCGAAGTTTTCACACATCAATCTCAGTGAGAGGGGTGAATGAGAGAAAAGATGCATCCTTTACCGGAATGGGCCTGTGGCAGGACTCCTACACTTTTTGGAGCCTTGCACTCAGTTAGCAGCTACCACTCGTTGGTATAAATTCACCTCTAATGAGGAAAATGTGCTAATAGGAGGCAGAGCGGAGGTGAACACGAAGGAAAAGTGGGTGGGAGAGTGGGTGGGAAGTCGCAGAGGTTGCAGCAGAATGAAACCAGAGGTGGTGGAATTGACGGCAGTTCCGGGAGGCTTTCAGTGGAGCAAATGAAATAGTGCAGAGGTGTAACAGATTTAAGTTTGTTAATTTGTCCAGTTACTTCCTGTCTGAGTGCTACATTGTTGATCTGAAGTGGATTTAAACACCCACTTCAACCTTACAGTCAGAGTCAAGTGTGCTTAAGTACAGAGCCAACACATCTGAAATGTGTCCTAATAACCTTCTGACTCCACTATATAACTATAAGACTCACTGGAAAACTCTCTGTCTGTCTCAGGTGGACTCCCACAGCTGCTAATGGCCTGGAGTTGAACTATTGCAGGAATCCAGATGGGGATCGAATAGGTCCCTGGTGCTACACCACGGATCCTGAGCGACGCTATGAAAGCTGCAACATTCCCCAGTGCAAAGATGGTACATGTGTTCATAACCACGCATTAAGCACATGTGATGGGTCATACTGTATTTATGGGTCCTGAAATTTCTAGGAGGTTTTCTATGTAATTTGCCACTAATTATGAGGAAAATCTAGACAATATTCAGAGAAAGTACAGACACAGTTTTAAAGAAAGAATTAGGAATATAAATTAGTATTTACTTCAGTGTAGTTTATAAGCAGTTGTAGATTTCCAGATGAATTTCCTTGAAAGAACCCCTTCAGTTTTAATGAGTTATTTAAACGCAAATAAATATTCATTTATTTGGTGAGTATGCTTACTTGTTATATACACATTTTTAAAAAATATTTTTGCATGTTCAGTTGACTTAATGTGCACTGACTAAAAGATGGTTACTTTAGTAAAAGAAGGTTGTAATTAACAGGTGTACCAATTAAACACAGTCTCCATTTTCCCTGTAATTAGCAACAAATTACACAGTCTTCTCCAGGAACCTTCCTAAGAAATTCTAATTACATCAATTCCCTCAAAGGAGATTACTTGGAAATGATGGGACCTGTAAAATGAAGTGTTTCTGTATGTGCGATCTTTTCTTTACATCTTCTCACATTTCACACCTCTGACTTCGACACTTTGTTTGTGGTTTTGTTTGCAGAGGTATGTATCACATGTAATGGAGAGGACTACAGAGGCCAGGTCGACCACACGGTGAGTGGCAGGGAGTGTCAGAGATGGGACCAGCAGTACCCCCACCAGCACATCTACCAGCCTGAAAAGTACTTGTGCATTCATTCCCACATTATCTGTCATGCACCTGTTTAGCCAAGTGAAACTGAAACTGAACCAACATGTAAATGTCACACGCGACTTTCTACTGATGCAGTCCTGTTAGTGCTTTGTTTTGTGACTGTGGACATCAATAAACGGCTCACATGTATTTTTCAGGTATCCCGATAAGAGTTTAGATGACAACTACTGCCGTAACCCTGACGCCTCTCCGGTGCCCTGGTGTTACACAACAGACCCTGAGGTGGAGAGAGAGAATTGCGAGATCAGCAAGTGCAGTAAGATGGTGCTTTTGTTACAGTGGCACTATTAGAAATGCTCATAATAAGATTAGAGCTGGAAAGATTGGGTAATCGCTTCAGTTATTTTAAGCAAAAGTGTTTGTGACATTTTGCTGCTTTTCTTAATTTTCTATGATAGTAAATTGAATATCTTTGGGTTTTGGGCAGGGTGTTGGACAAAACAACACGTCTCACTATTTTATCACAGTTTATAGATCAACCGATTAATTGTCAGATGACTCAATGATCATGTCCTGTGTAACAGCAAAGGTTCGTTGGATTCAACCGGCTTGTTAGTTTCCTGTTTTGTTTTTTGTCATTAGTTCGAGAGGTGGGCCAAATTGAGTCGATATCTGCAGCATTAAGGAGACATAGTGGAATTAGGGAGTCTCATTTAGTCAGTATAATTAAATTTAGGAAAATCACCTTTTTGTTGTTTGTGCAAATTACCTCCCAAATTGTGAGACATTTCAGAATTGGGTCACACTTTATTTGGATAGTCCGGCTACAGAGAGTTTACAGATTGTTGTAACATTTCACTATTGAGCCTTTTAAAAACTCAATTTAAAGCTATGATAAAAGGAAATAAGTAATTTGTACAATTATATATAAATTAAAAAATCAATAGCCTACTGGGGCTACTATGTTGGATATTTAAGAAATGACACAGCAAACAGACTCAAATGCTGAACTTTTAACTTCAGAGTATAAATAAATAAATAATCCAAACAGGGCATCAGTGTTTTATCCAAAATTTCGACAAGAGTTGTGCAAGATGAGCCTGGCAACACTGTTATTTCCACTGAGAGCAGAGATCACTGTAGCCTGAAAGTCTATAAGATAGCACCATCCTGTGGTGTAGCCAGAAACACAAATCACTGCTCCAAATAAATTCTCTTTATCATAACAAGCAACAAAAATATATAAAGAAAATACTACATATGTTCTTTTGTATTTACAGTATGTGTGTAAAATAGTCTGGAATAGTCAAACTAAAATCACTGACCTACAGGACCACAATAAAATCCTCACTTTAATCTTTTCAATGTCACATTGTATACCATATATATTTATAGGATGAATACATTTTACTCTATACAGCAGAGTATGAATTATTCTCACACAATCAAGGACTTATGAAAAGAAAATTGTTTAATTGTATTTGTTAAATAGTTCCACACAAACATATTCAGTCTGACAGCATGGCTACTCTGTAGTTTATAGACCCAGTCTTTCTGTGTTATCATATTGGAAACACTGGAATATTCCTGCTGAAAAAAGCTGGGCTGAAAGAAATACCTCACCCAAAAATAAGATTTTTTTCAATTGAATATTCCAACATAAATTGAATATCCACAAAATTTCCTCTTCTCGTTAATTGGTGAAGAGTCCTGCCCAGTGGGCCCACATCTAATAACCATCATTCTCTGTTTCATCCAAAGAAGATCTGTAACACAAAATTTAATTTCCTCTTCAATTTTCTCCTTCTGCCCAGCTGAGGTTCGCATTGAGAAGCGCTCCAGCTTCACCACCAACTGTTTCCGCAGCCGTGGGGAGGATTACCGTGGTAAAGTCAACGAGACAACATCGGGTATCCCCTGCCAGCGGTGGGACGCCCAGTATCCTCATGAGCATCCCTTCTACCCAAACACATATGAATGCAAGTAAGCATACCCAGATACAGCATGATGGAGGAAGGGGAAGAAGTTGAGTGTGGCTGAAAGGTAAAAGTACTTTGGGGTCACTTCCTTCACTCACCGCCTGTTGGTTTGAAAGTGTTCTGTTTGCCTCACACATGAATATTAATGTCAAGATGTCATTGCAGGGAATTTTCTTGCGATCTTATTTCTCTGCTGACAGTTGACAGTCGATGATAGATTGTCAGCAACTGCACATTAAAAATCGGGTTGCTCTCTCTGAGTGACAATATAGATGTGAAATGAATATTAAGCTTATTTGTGACGCAGTGATCATTCATCATGACAAAATCAATTATGAGCTTTTCGGTCATCCATTTTTAGTAGAAGTTGCAAGAAGCATTGGTGTAATCTTCATGTATCTAAATTAGGGGGGCGAGGTCAATATCGTATGTCTGTTTAGCAGGTCATTTAATGCATCGCTGATCAGCCAGTGGACGTTGTTTAAGCTGATTTGCGTGTTGCACTTCATCCAGGGGTTTGGAGGAGAACTACTGTCGTAATCCAGATGGGTCGGAGGCTCCCTGGTGCTTCACATCTGTGCCAGAGATGAGGACTGCTCTCTGCCTACAGATCAAACGCTGTGCAGACGACATAGAAGCAGAGGGTACAGCTCTTTGTTTCAGATTTGAGAAAAATAAAAGATAAATTCAGGCAATGTTGTAATGGCACTAAGATGGTGCAAATACTCACATGAGGATATACTGGGCTGCTGTAAACAGGATTCTGGAAATCTAGAGGTCATGGATGCAAGTCACCTCTAATGCAAACCCCCAACCCAAGGCATTTTTTGACTCATGGACTCCATTTTAATTTATTCAGTGAGCTATTAATGTACAGTCTACATTTTCTTCTTCTTGCTGAGAGGTAGATGCCCAGCCAGCAGCTGTTTGTCTTAGCTTAGCTGGTAGGAGGTTGTTTTTATTGTTCAGACAGAGCCAGGCTACCTGTTTCCTCTTATTTCCAGTCTTTATACTGAGCTAATCCAACAGGCTGCTGGTTGTAGCCTTATATTTAAGTCAAATCAATTTTTATTTGTATAGCGCCAGTTCACAACAGAAGTTATCTCAAAGCACTTTCCAAACAGAGCAGGTCTAGACCCTCTCTTTATAATATTATTTACAGAGACCCAACATTTCCCACCAAGAGCAAGCGCTAGGCAACAGCGTCAAGGAAAAACTTCCTTTAAAGAGGCAGAAACCTCGAGTAGAACCAGACTCAGGGTGAACAGCCATCTGCCTCGACTAATGAATGAGAGAGTGGTATCTATCTTCTCATCTAACTCCCGCCAGAAAGCAAATATTTCCTTAAATCAAACTATGATAAACATTGCTGTAATTGCAACAGAGTTAAAGCTATGTCCACCTGTAATGCCATTATGAGGCTGTAGAATTAAACTGGCCATGTAGTGTCCTCAGTTGTAGCTACGATGCTGCATGACGATAGGCATAGAACAGGAATTGGCAGTGTTCTATTAAATTCTATCAAAAACTTTTTTTTTTTATGACTTTCACTGAATTCCATCATTCATCAAGGTCACTGTCATGATAGCAATGTCTTTTTTTCAGATTGCTACCATGAAAATGGAAGAAACTACAGAGGAATGGTCCGAAAAACCCGTAAGGGGATCACCTGCCAGAAATGGAACGTTAATACACCTCACCGCACCAAGTACGCTGACCATTAAAGTCTTTCAAAGACAGATGATTTTCTGTATCTAACGAGAAGTTAACAGTCTGCAGGCCTTTGGGGGAGATTTACGACACAAGCTAAAGAACAGCTCTGCTCGCTTCCTCTATATTAAAGCTGTGTCCATTAGCGGTAGTACATACTAACTCTAAGCAGTGTGCTGCATGTTCACACTAGAAAAGTGACAAAACAAAGAATACTGAAAACAGTCAGTGCGCATGCAGAAAAATATTTGTAGTGTGCTATTCTCCAATAGTGCAAACAATATTCTCGCACAATGCAATGCTTAAAGGAAAGGGAGGAGCTGCTCACAACTGGAAAAGTTACATTTTTGGAAAAACATTTTTCTATTTCTTTGTTAAATTAAACTCAGAGATGATTCAATTGATTGAAATATAATGAGTTATACCAGTTAGATATGTTGACTTCTTTTATAGGCTACTAACTAAAAAAATAGTTCTATAAAGATTACATACAGTACATACTTTACACGTTAGTCTGTTGTATGAAATTTGAAATTGAGCTGCTTCATGGTCCAGGAGGCAACATCCAATCGAAGAAAAATTGAAAAAGAAAAATTATAATTCCTCGCTCCACAAATTTGTGACATTTATGAGATGCTTATAGCTTTAACAAAAACAATCTGTGTAATATTCCAGGATAAACCCGAGGACCCATCCTGAGGCCAATCTGACACAGAACTACTGTCGTAACCCAGATGGGGACCAGCATGGACCCTGGTGCTACACCACTGACCCCAAAACTGAGTTCGACTACTGTGCCATCAAACAGTGTGGTACCGATACAGAACTCTGCCATCTTTGACTATCTGATGATGTTTAACTTAGTTTCATGCACTGTGTTGTGCAAAATTCATCCAGAGCTTCTGTTTCCTGACAGGCAATTTAACGATTCATCTGTTTCTTGATGTTTTCAAACAGCTGGAGAGAAAGTGTCCCTGACTGAATCAGTAGGTTAGTTTCTGAATGAATATGAAGTAAGATTTCCAAGCTGACAACATGTGTCCTTGTGTATTTTCACGATAATATTTCATCTTTCTTCTGCATGCCTTTTTGCGAACACAGAGCCAGCTGATTTTAGTGAGTGCGGGAAGAGAGAGGACCGTGCCCAGAGCACGAGGTTGCGTATCGTGAATGGGATTCCTGGAAACTCGCCGTGGACAGTGAGTCTCAGGGACAGGTGAGTCTGAGAGCCCACTGTGTTTGGTCATGAACAGGTTAAATACGCTCTGCTGTGCTGTGTGTGACCTCTGACCCCTTGTGTGCAGGAAAGGAAACC
Organism: Seriola aureovittata; assembly: GCF_021018895.1. NCBI lineage: Eukaryota > Metazoa > Chordata > Actinopteri > Carangiformes > Carangidae > Seriola > Seriola aureovittata. Next base: position 18,023,094 of record NC_079365.1, on the reverse strand, counting down.
ATTTCTGTGGAGGATCCCTGGTTAACCCCAGATGGGTGATCAGCACCAAGCAGTGTTTCTCCTCTTGGTAAACTTTATTTATTTGAAGGTTTTTGGAGCACAACCCATCAGCAGGGCGCATCAGCAGAGTCATTTAAATTCATGAGCTGCCTGTTGCAAGCAGCCAAAATCCACCAGCGTTCAGGCAGAATAAGCAGAAAAATATTCCCAAAACATTAGCCTGCATGCTGAGGTGCAAAACAAGATTTATCATGAAAATGTAAGTAAAGTAGTTCACATTTTTTATTTATTCACCACCAACAAAATGATAAAAACTATCTCACACTAGGAACTAAAAGTCAGGATATCTCAGTCTCTTCTGCTTTGATTTGAACAATATTTAGCCATGCTAGCAGCATTACTCTAATGGAGCTAATGTTGATCCAACCCATTGGTCCATATTGAAATATCAACAACTATTGGTTGGACTCACATGAAATTTGGCACAGATATCCATGTTGTCTAGACAGGGAATCCTAATGGGTTTTGTAAATTCCCAGACTTTTTCTCTAGTGCCACCATGAGGTTTTTACTGGATGGATTACCAAGAAATTTGATACACACATTCATGGATCCCTCACATTCATTTGGTGATCACCTAATATTATCTCCACTGGAATCATCAGTTCAAAATTAAAATTTTTCCAATATGTTGGCTTATGACCAAATACATAATGACATGCCCATCATCTTCAGCTGTACTTTGTGTTAAGCACTAGTTTGCACATGTTAGCAGACTAACATGCTAAACTACAATGGATGAACATAATACTTATATTTCCATGTTACTTGTTTGCATGTGTTCACAGCTACGTGGACCTGCCCGGGTACTCGGCCATGATGGGGACACTGTTTCGTGATCCACAAGAAGGAGAGCCCGGTGTACAAACCATCCCTCTAACTAAGATCGTCTGCGGGCCCTCAGAGTCTCAGTTGGTCATGCTACAACTGGAATAGTGTGTACTGTCAAAATGTCCTCAGCTCACACACACGCGCTCACACACACACACGCTCAGACATACCAGTAATCTCCTTCTTCTTTCTTTAGCCCTGCCCAGTTTAATGAGCGTGTCTCTCAGATCTGCCTCCCTCCTGAGCGCTACATTGTAGCTGAGAGGACGACCTGTGAGATCGCAGGATGGGGTGAGACGAGAGGCAAGTATAATCCTTTAGAAATGATAACTTGACACTGAATTCACTACATGCTGCGCTTCATGCAACTACAATATGCTTCTTTTGCAGTGATTAATAATAGATTCCTTGGGACAAGCATCTTGTTCCTGCCCTTGAAGTAATGTTGCATCAAAAAGAGAAAGCTATTCAGACCGTTGAGCAACAGATGGCGTTGCTATTTCCAGAACCATTCAACATCTGTCCACCTTACTTTTCTTTTCCTCCATCTCTCTAAACACATTAGCTGCTAACTCGTTTCTCCTCCTTTATGTTTTCCAAGGGACTGGAGATGAGACTATCCTTAACGTGGCCCACATACCAGTTCTTAGTAACAAGGAATGCAACAAATACTTCAGAGGTCGTGTTCGTGAGAATGAGATGTGCACAAGCTCTTTCCAGGGTGGCGTAGGTGCCTGTGAGGTAGGTGTCCATACAAACGTGCCCAGCGTCAAAGCTTTACTGTCAGTTTTTGAGTGAAATATTTGTAGTTATCATTTGGAGCTGCAGCAGAATTTCTGCAATTACTATTTTCTTTTTGAGATTTTGCCTTAAGTAGATTGGTTACAGTATGCAGACATGACACACAGGCCAAACCCGAGATATTGTTGTTAATATGGTATACATCTTAAACACTAGGTCACCAGGATGCCCCAATACTGACCATTTTCTTTGGCAACTACTACAAGGTGCAATGGCATTAAAGGAATAGTTCAACATTTTCTTTCTTACAGAGAGTTAGATGACATACCACTGTCATGCCTGAGTTTTAAATATGAACTTACATCCTGCAGCTGTTTAGCTTAGCTTATAGCACAAAGACTGGAAACCGAGGGAAACACTGCAGGTAACGAACTCCGCCTACTAGAATCTATAAATATATTACGTTATACATATAAAGAACAAAATGAGCTTTTTCCAGTCTTTGTGGTGAACTATGCTAGCTGGTTGCTGGCTCTAGCTTCATATTTACATTCAATCCATTCAAAAACAGAAGTTTAAATATGGCAGTTTGTGGTGTAAAGGGGATTATGTGCCTTTCAGCTTTAGGTGAGCTGTTAGGTGGGTTGTGTTAACGTTGGGCAGAGGCAGGCCAAGTGTTGAAGCGAATATGCGTTCTAAACTATTCCTTTAATGGCCAAGAAGAAAGTGCTGAGAGAGTGCTAAAAAAGTTCAAATACTGATAGTGAGGAAAATCTTTTGATGATGAAAATCACTTTAAGCAAAGACCATATAGCTATTTATATGTTCCTATAAATCAAACACATTCACCATTTGGATAATGGAGGTGGACTGGACAAGATGTGACTGCAAGATGTTTCCAACCTCAGCAGTGACAGTCAGTCATAACAGAGACAAATAATGACTCTAGAGTGTTGTTCCTATGTGTCTGCAGAGAGACTATGGCGGCCCTTTGGCGTGTCAGAACAGGGAATGCTGGGTACTCGAGGGTGTGATCATCCCCATGAGGCGCTGTGGACATGCGGGACAGCCCAACATCTTCATCCGCGTCTCTGTCTATGTGGACTGGATCAAGAAGGTCATGGAGATGGCTTAAAGACGGGTACCGCCATCCAACAAGGGACTGATCAAATCCACTTTTAAACTCCTCTGGAGCAGTTATTCAGTTGACCATTTACATTTTTGTTCTTCTCAGATATTTCTTTTACAATTAAAAAATATAAATAATACACCAAATGTATAATGACAGTTTATTATATCGGATTTTATTATTATGAGTTTTAACATGCTTGTTTCATTAAAAGATGTAGAAAACATTGCAGGTAGATGCGCTTCTTCATGGAGAAATAGTTAAGAAGTTAATTTTTACATCCATGTACATTCAGTTGATTGTTTTAGGTGTATTGGTAGAGCCATTTTAAATTCATGAAGGGCCTGTTGCACCAGACAGAATAGGAAAAAAAACATTTACATTCCCAAAACACAATCATGTGCGCTAGGGTGCCAAACAAAAAAAGGCCATGCAGCATAAAAATGTATGTAAAGTTTTAAATTTAACTTTACTTTCGGCACCCCTGTTTAGTATTTATAAGCAGTATACAGACATTAAATAAATTGTTTTTTAACACACTATGATGTCGTTGCAAGCACTTTTAAGCATTTCTTTTACATATTTACTTTTCAAAAGACATATTTTCTATTATTACAACTATATTTACTATATTGTCTTTCATTACTGGTTTATACACCAGCCTCCACTTATGGCAGCCCACAGCAGGAGTTATAGTTGTTGACTCACAATTACATTATAGCGTGTAGTCAACAATTTTATTAAATGTTTATGTGCTGCCTATAAATGCTAAATAGGCAGAGTTAAAGTAAAGTGTTGCCAGTTTTTGTTATTTATTCACCAAAAACTAAAGGATTTAAGGATCAAAACTAATTGTAGCCCCTCGGGTTCAGAGAAGAATGACTGGAGCTAATTAACTTCCAATAACAGAGGAGGTGTGCGGGGTTTGCAGCAGTTTTTAAGTTCCTAACATCCCCTGGAAATGCACCCTTTACCACAAAATGCCTCCCCTCCTCTCCCTGGCACTGAATGGAGCTCCAAAATACCTTCTTTGCCCCCAGCCTCTAAAGAAATCCCTTCTCTGCCTGTCTTTTGATGCCTGCCCCCACCTCTAAAGACATGCCTTTGTGCCTTATGCAGAACTGTATGCGCTGCACATTCTTTCTAGTTCTATAGGAGGATTTTTGTAACCCGGTCCTGATGAGCCCACGGAATTCAGCTTAAATAAACCTCAAGATCAGAGTCCAACCGAATCTCAGACACACCAGCCTGCAGAAGGCCACTGAACTCTCTCTGTCTGACACACACACATAGACACACACGCACAATACTCTCTCATGCAACCCCCCCCCCCCCCTTTCTTATTCCCCATTATATCTTTGTTTCTTTCTCCTGGTAATTTTCACAGCAACCATTTTCTTTTGTCTTGAACAATCAGAAGATACTGACATTTTATTTATTTTATTTTTTGCAGAAATAGGAACTTAATGGGACTGAAGTGTAGAACATGTCTACAGATAACTACTGATGGCCAATTATCCTCCTGCTTTACACAGCATTTGGAAATGGCGGGTTGACAGTTTTTTTTTAGTGTCATTCTATTCACTTTCATTTAGTAATATTTATAGTGAGTGACTAATCAAATTCATATTTGACTACCGATTCTCAGCAACATAAATGCTGCTACAAAAATATGCAAATGATTTCTTTGTTATTCTGTTTTATGTATCTTATGGTTATTACCAGAGAAATTATGTCAAGGCTGGAAGAGCAAACATTTTCTGTATTTCTGTATAATTCCTTTTTTTTTTTTAAAACTCATTGTAATATTCTGCTTTCACAGGATATTATTCAGTCTGTGAATTTCAGAATTACATCATGAAACTGACACTGTAAACCGTTCAAATCATGTGCTGAGCTTCATCTTTGTAACTTAAAGCTTTATGTTCTGGTCTCATGCCAGCATGCTCACCTGACATGACTCCATGAGCAGTCCAGTATTAGCCGTCCCTGGAATGTGTATCCACCGTGGTTCAAACATTTCCATCTGTATTTATCAGTTTGTGCAAACTTACAAAGTTACCGCTTGAAAATCCCAAAGAACTGACAATAAACCTAAATATGTAGCAAAACTATTCAACTTAACTGTCCACTCTAGAATATGAATTAAAAATTTTATTTAATTACATTTGAAAATGATAATAATAAAAAATATATATATACATAGATTAACTGGTTAGAGAATAATAGAATAAAATAATGAATGACTGGAGATGGCGTCTAATGGCGTCTATTTTTACTCACACAGGAGGAACAAATATATCTGTTTTTTCACTGCTTCTCAGTTCTAATGTATGTTTGCATGCAGTGCATGATGATAAATTAACTAAAGTGGGGCAAATTGGTTCTCAAACAAATGCATATCAGACAGCTACCTTGCAGATTTTGTTTTTTGAAACCTCATTTGATATTTCTGTACTTTGTTCTGACTTACAGGAGTATATCTCTAACACTGTAGGTGGGGAGATAACAGCAGGGAGAGAGAGAGAGAGTGTGTGTGTGAGAGAGAGAGATTAAAACCTCTGCTCGAATCTGTCTGATCTCACCATCATTTCCACTGAAGCAAAACTTTTTCCTCCCTTCTGTGGGGAACTTCCCAGCCCCCCGGACCCCACTTTGGGAACCCCGGAACCAGACTCTACCCGAGCTCCTGTCTGATGCCCGTCTCCTTCTCTCCCTCTCTCTTTTCCTCTCTCAAGTGGGTGAGCTTTTCGGGGCGGGGTCCTCTGTTTCAACCCTCCTACCCTCGTTCTTTCTTGAAACATGCTTTAATAGAGAAAGTATGCAATGCATACTGCTCTGCTACAACCCCCCATTATACTGCAACTGGGGTATTCGTGACTGGACGTCTGGGGGGATCACACACATTTCCGATTAGAGGAGGAGGGAGAGAGTGAGAGAGTGAGTGAGAGAGAGAGAGAGAGAGAGAGAGAGAGAGAGAGAGAGAGAGAGAGAGAGAGAGAGAGATTACCCTTTCATTCCAGCCAATGAGACGGTCGATATACTAAGATTTTCATAGTTGTGCAGGAGCACAAAGTGAGCCGACTGTGTGAACTTCCAGGTAAAACTGCAAACCGACTCAAGGTAAGTTCAACAGTCTCTGCTCTCATTGTGTTGCATTTGGCGCTGCCTGCATGAACAGGATTACTGAGCCTCAACATGGAGCCTATAGCCTGAATGTATGCATGTATGTTGTGTGGCTGCTCTGAAAGGAGAGCTTTTGCACCTGTGTTGCCCGCTTTTGTCCGTCTTGGTAAAGTTTTTGCAGCTCTTTGCTGGCTCTCGGTTCATCCATTTCGGCGGCGGACCTGTTGTTATCACTCCAAAACCCAACACATTTGAGATCGATTGCGCAAGTGATGGAAGCAGGGGGATGTTGTGTTAGTGAGCGCCGACTCTTCGCTTTAAAACTCTTGATGGCCTCGACTGTTCGCCGTTAACATGTGCCAGCTAACTTCAACCAAAGCCTGGAAGCTTTGCATTCGCGGGTCCGCTTCAGCAACGCTTTACGCACCTTCTTTAAAGTCTGTAAAAGAATGTGTTTTTATGGTTGCAATTGCCGCCCATATGCAAAAAGTACATTCAGTCCCGTACTTGACTGCCAAACACAGACTGGTTGAGAGGACGGTCTGCTGCTGCAGGAGAAATGCAGGACGCTTGTTGTGTTGCTCCGAAATGAGTTTATAAGCGACGAGACGACGTCGTGCGTCTCATTTGGCTTTAAATCGTTTGAACGAGGACGTAGATTTCTCAAATTACTCCGACTTCCTGCTTCAGTGCGGCCGTTTTGATAGGCTGTGTTGGCAATTAGTGTTTGGCACATTCCTTACAGAGCTAGGCGTTATGGTAAACGGCCACCTTGGGACATTACTACCAGAAAGAGTAGACATTTATTATAGACATTTATTGTTCACTCTCTTAATACAAAGTAAAAGAATAAAGTTAACAATATATTTATTACCTTTTAAGAAGGTACCACAACAGAAGCATAGACACTGGTAACATTTGGGGTGCTATTAATCAGGCCTCTGATAACTTTACTGGAGAGTGATTAGAACTGAAACTATTAGCTGATTAATTGATTAGTCCACCAACAGAAAATTTTCAGAAAATTATTATGATTATGAATTAATCACTTTAGTCATTATTCAAAGCAAAAATATGAACTGTTCCCTTGTCTGAGATTCTCAAATATAAGTAATAGCTGCCTTTCTTCACTTAATTTCTTGTTTTCCAACTTTTTATTCACTGTATGATTAATCCCATTGACAGATGAATCAGTTATTTATTTGGTGCATAAAAATGTCAGATAAATAAAATGTCTTTTGCAATTTCCTAAGATGATCCTTCAGATTCAGTTTACTATTACATAAAACAAATAGCAACTAACAAAACAATTCCTCTAAATTGAGAAACTAGTACTAGAGAATGTTTTGCATTTGTGCTTGAAACTTTATTTAGATTATTAATCGATCATCAGAGTAGTTGCAGATGAATTTTCTGTTGTTGCAGCACTGAAGTTTGCCGTAGGCTGCAAACTCAGATTTCATATTGTCGTGATTCTTTCCATTAACATTTTGCATGTAGTAGTAGTTTGTGTGTGTGGTTGTGTGTGTGTGTGTGTGTGTGTGTGTTGTGTGTGTGTGTGTGTGTGTGTGTGTGTGTGTGCTAAATTATTGTCTCAGTGGCACAAGTTTTACAGTAACAGATGTCGCAGCATCAGCACACCCACCACATGCACGACCCCATTGAGAAATACCTCACAGAGGGCAGATGGAAAGACAGTGTAAAGTACAGTAGATGCAGATTTTGGATGGTAGATTGAGTTGTGAATATCTGTGCTACTTTTAGTCTCTGCACACCACTCTCATGTTTCCCTGCATTTGCCAGACCCCTGACTGTGTTCCGATGAACCTGGTGCCAAGGCTTATGCATAAGCAGTTCCCACGCTTGCTCCTGGAAAAGGGTCCTGTGTGGTTCTGAATGATCTTTTTAATGATACATTAAGCACTGATTGAAACTCACTGTGGTAATTGTGCAAAAAGAAAAGTTGTACCGTATAGCTGATTATCTTAACTTCGTCAAAGATGATTGCCTCTTCATACATTCCAGAGTTGTAATTTTTTTTTTCTCACATTTCTCTGCTCACATCTCCAGCTCCTGATACTCAGGTCTTCTCCTCTTTAAGCCCTCGAGGCCGCTCCTCCAGGCTTTGATGCCCACACTCTTTAAAGCAGGTGGCAAGACACAGGCATGAGTAACAGTGGGACCAAAGAGCCGTCTCCCCAGCCGAGCACTGCCCAGTCACCTCCTGAGCCTCCGCGCAGGGGGAGGGGTCGGCCACGGAAACAGCAGCAGGTAAGGACTTTAAAAGTCTTTAAAAGATGAAGCCAATCAGCTCTGTCGTTCACCATAAATCGTTGCATAATTTTATCTCCTGGCTGTAGAAAAAAGCTCATTCAAACATTTTTCATTGGTTAGTCATGGCTTCGCATGCCATCTCTCTTGACAGGAGCCTGTTGGACCACCGACTCCAAAGCGACCGAGAGGACGACCGAAAGGCAGCAAGAACAAAGGCCCCAGAACTGCACTGAAGGTTGAAACTGACCAGTCTGCCTATGATATTAAATATGTATTTGAACTTTAACTTTTGTGTTTGGAACAGCACTTTGTTTCTGCACTAAGCACTACAGTCTTCTTTGCCAGTCAAAACTTTTTTGGACACCCTATTTATGCATTTTTGATAAATCGGGAGAAATGTTGTTGTGAATTTCTGGTAAATATCCTAACATTAGAATATCTTGTTAGAAAGAAATAATCATTAGTGAATTTGAGAAGGTCTGTGAAGAAGCCAATTTAAGTCTTACAACTGATGGAAGTGCTGTCGACATGTTTATAACATACCATATATGATCTTAACAGGCTTATCTTTCTAGTGCATCTGAGAGCTTTGCAAGTAATAAGTCTTGAAACGCAAAGATTTATGTCTTTTGTGGGGCACTTTAAGACAGTCAGCAGTCATGGTGAGGCCAAATGTCAGCTGAAAATAGAGAAAAGACAAGCTGTTAGTCAGTGCTCACAGATGGACTGGTCAGTGCAGAGGTAGCTATTATTATTCTGACCAATGAAAGATTGACTTACACAGAAATAGAAAAAATCTTCTATGAATACTGTCACTACAACACTATTAAAACACATCATGTCTGCTGCATAGTGGTTGAAACGTACATTTACTCAGATACTGAACTTTACAGGTTGCAATTGTACATTTTAACATTTTATGCAATTTTATTCTTTTATTCCACTTTTCAAAGGGACATGTTGTACTGTTGTGCAATGGTCTAACAGATGTAGTTACTAATTACTCTGCAGTTCACTATTTTACACTCTAAACGTTCTTCTTCTGAAATATCATGCAGTAGATCAGCAATATATTCAACAGTTGAGATTAGCTCCATCTCAGCCAGTTGTAACATTAAAGTGCTACTTACACATGAATGCATCAGTGATTATTATCCAATAGTATATATATATATATATATAAGTATGTATTGTTGCATATATATATATATATATTGTTGCATGTTTAACTTTCCACACTTACTGTACATTTTGTTGACGATACTTACTGTATGTGCTTTAAATCAAGTAATATTTTGGATGCAGGACTTTTACTCATGGTGCAGTACTGGTACACTGTGGTATAGCTTCTCTTACTCAGGTAAAAGATGCAAGTTCTTCCTCTATCACTGCTGCTAAAGGCGCCTAACTGCAGTAATCAAGTTACCCTTTTTAACTTCTGGATATTGACTGGAATTCAGTGTGTAATCATTTTTACGTCAGGTATTGAGACTGAATTTACTGGGGGTGTGCAAACATGCTAGGGCTGCAACTATAAATGTTTTTAAATAGTTTATCCGTTTGTTTTCTCAATTATATTGTTAATGGTTTAGTGTATAACATACCAGAAAGCAGTCAAAAATTCCAGGTTGACATTAACCAACAGTCCAAAACTCGATGATATTCAATTTACTATCAAATACGACTAAGAAAAACACCAAACGTGTACATTTGGGAAGTTGCTTTAAAAATGACTTCAATAACAAATCAGTTATCACAGTAACTGCTGATTAGTTTTCTCATTATAGACTCATCAATGAATCAACCAATCATAAGTTATGAAACATGCCTTCAGATGCATCATTATTAACAACATGGCCATAGAAGAATATGTCAGTATACAAATAATAAAGATGCACTTTGTAGTTTTGCTAAATCCACTCTTAAAGTTCAGGTTTGAGGATTTGTTGACTCAGGGGGGAAAGTTGTTGCACTGCCCATGCTGGCAGCTTTCCATTCAAATCAGAAGATTGGCAGGAACTGTGTCTGCATTTGTAACATGATGTAGATGCACAGTGTAACTCTGTAAATCAACCGGTCTTCTTAAACACACTTCTGTCATTCGCTTGTTTTGTTGGGAGAGACATAGAGGAGACTCACATGGTAAATTTGGTTGTTTTTCTGTCATCACTAGTTTTTGAGAAACAATTATTGTCAATTAACTGAACTTGCTAAACTTGTTGCAGCCATGTGAGGTATTTCATGTATGAACCTTGCTATTAGACAGACACACAAATCCATTGTTTGTGTTTTCAGACTTGGGAAAACTGAACATTTCTCAGAGGAGACAGATTAAAAAAGACATAAACCATTGTACTTAAATGTTGATATTTTACTCTGGCTGTGAGAGTTCCTCGCTTATCTTCAGATAAGCACAACATAAAAGATGGATCATGTAAAGGAGCCCACGCAATTCACAACTAAGCATTTGCTGAACATATTAATATTTCAGAGGATGATTTGAAATGAAGAAAAGACGTTTGTCTTCCTGTTTACCACCGAAGAGAGTAGTTTTATTGCAATTGTTGACAGTGCTAACCATGTAGGTCATGCAACCTGAAATCTAAGTATTTCCAAATAACTTTTTTAGTTGTTATTGCTACAATTTATAGAACAAAACCTCTGTAGCTCCTGAGTGAGATGTTTCCCATTGACCTCTAGAAGCTAATTCATTTTTTTTTTAAAAACTACATTATTCATATGAAAACTGTTATATGATTGTTAAAATATATGAACCTCTCTTTTAAACACTCATCTGTTCTTCCCCAGAAGGTAGAGCCCGTTGGGGAGAGACGACCACGTGGGCGACCGAGGAAATGGGTATGGCGTAATCGCTGACACTTGCAGACATCATGGAGTTAATTGTAAAAATATAATATATGTCCAGAGCCAGCAGGGTGTCTGTGCATGCTGGAGCTGTACGGCCCTTGAGGGCTACTCTGCCTTCATGTTTAATTAATTTTGTCGCCTCTGTCTCTCCACAGCCTCAGAAAGTAGTTCAAGAAGTAACTGAAGAGCAGCAGGTGAGGAAAACTAAATCTTTAAAAGGCAGAGGGGTGGTCCAGTTTTGTTTTGATGCAGCACTTGAAGCCACAGGTTTCTTCTACTCGACTGGAAAATTACTGTTTTGATTTAGATGGGGCTTTTCATGTCTTAAGGGACACTTTAGGCATTTTTGTGTTTAGCTCAGTGAAACAAAGTGAAATACTTAACTTTCAGAGCCTTCCGACCTATTAAGTAAAATTTATATCAAATGGCTCATAATCTAATAAACTGAGCAGTGGGTTTGTTCAATCTTGATCATTATGAAGCATTAAATACCTTAAGCCCCTGAGTGTGTACAATGTAACACTCCTCCACTGCAGATTTGCTAAATCATTACCACCCTTTAGTGTTTTTTATTTTCAATTTTTAAATGATCTAGTATTACATCAAACTCTCACTTTGAGAGTTAGTGACTGTGGAAGAATGCAGCCTCAGCTTCAGTTCAACAGAAATCTCATTTTGTGTCACACGTTTACCTTTTGACTAATGTCAGTTACATCTGTGCTGTATGACTTGTAAATACAGGGTTGACCTCACAGTTGATCTTGTTTGTGAGTATCATAAGCTGGTGTTAAGCACAGGGCTTATGTTCAGCATCAAACCTAAGCTACATTCATCTACTCATTTGTACATTTGATAGTGAGGCTGAAGTGAACAAACCATTTTTCCAGTGGGATCACTTTACACCCAGTTGTTTGTTAGGTATACCTGGCTAAAAATGATGCGGCGTGTATTTAGTCTACCCTCACTGATATAAATGGGGTGAACAAAATATTGGAAACAGCGCTCAGAATAATTGAATACAATTCAACAGCAGCCTCCGAAATTAGAATGAAGCTGAATCAGCACCTCTCTAAAACAAATATAGAACATTAAAACCTACCTTTTATTAATAGAAAGGAGACAGAGGATGATAACATACAACTGAGTGTGTATGGATTTGTCTGTCCTCATAGAATCTAGTATAGCTTAATGCAAAACCATATTAAAATATTTAAGCGTCCGCTCTTTGGAAAACATCTCTGTAGTCAGAAGTCCAACACAGAAAAAAAAAAGTTTTGGACAGAACTCTGTCCTCCATATATCTTGCAACTTATGTTAATTTTTACCTTTTTGAATATATTCACACTTTTTAGCTTGCAGTTCTAACCTTTAGGCCATATTTCTTTAGTCTTTTAGCACATGCCACATTGCATTTTACTGCACGTATTACTTGTGTGTGTGACAAATAAATCCTCTGAATCTTTTGACACTGATTACAATATAAGCAAATACTGTATAAAATTGCTGTTGCTTGGGCACATTCGGTGTACACAGCAAACCAATGCACAAGCTCCGCGTGCTTTATGTAAACTGACTTCATGAGGATATGACGAATTCTTGGAAATGCACAGATGGCAGCGTTGAATTCCCCAGATACACCTCCAAACATCCTTTTGTGACATCCAGTTTTGGTGAATATATACACCCAGTGTTTCTTAGAAACTTAACTTTTTCATTTTTCAAACGAAAAACATTGTATGACAGTTGTCACCAAAGCGGGCCAGTTCTCTTGATGCCCCTCGTCTGCCTTATCGCATCCTCTCCGCTGAGCAGTTTGTCAAAGAGGTTAAGATGCTTCAAGAACTGAAACCGTTGAGACAGACTCCCTTTCTCAGAGGCACGCACATGAAGGGGAAGAATGAGTCAATGTAGAGAGGGGAAACCTGATCTAACTGCTCTCTTCCTCTGTCTTCTTGGTTTCCTGACATAACCGTCATCTTCCTCACATTTCTAGGTCTGACAGCTGGACCTACTTCCCCGCATGCAATCACTGAATGAATTTTTTTTACACTCATTCTTGTATTGTCGTGTACTTTCTAGTATTGATTCATTACCTTGCGCATAATGAGTCACTAGACTAGATCATACAATAACAGACAAACTGGTTTTGGTCCCCTGCCTGTCCCAGGGCCCTTCAGAAGAGGCTGAGGAGGGTCCCTCAGAGCCCTCGTCATCTCAGGTTCCAGCACAGGAGGAAGGGGAGTAGATAGGACACCTCTCTACCTACCTCAAGGTTTGGCCTCAAACAAACAGGGGTACAATCTGACTCCTATCTGTGATGAGGATTCAGGAACACACACACACACACACACACACACACACACACACACACACACACACACACACACAGAACCACACACACAAAATCATTGCAGAAAGTGGTTTCTTTTCAAATGGAATACTCAACCCTGGATTTGTTGGTTCTCTGTTTTAACATTGAAGAATTTGATGGGGCTTTTTTTTTCTTCAATGTAATAGTTTTCACATTTTGGGAAATACGCTCTAACGCTCTGCAAGAAAACTAAGAAGCATATTTCCCAAATTTTTGGATTGTTCCTTTAAGGACGCCTGCTTTCCTTAAACCCCCTCAGCATGAGTGTGTCTGTGTGCATGAGTGTGTGTGCTGGTTCTGTGAAGAGGGGACAGGTTTGCAGGCTAAGATGAGCAGGGGGCGCGGGGGGTAAAGAAAGAAAGAAAGAAAAAAAAAAAAGGAACCAAACTGAACCGTTTTATCAAAACATGTTTTCTGAGTGTGTCATGAAAGTGTCATGAATCCTCATATGAAACGGGAGCAAGACGGTGACATTTTTAGCGATGTTACAATATAAACATGGTGCGCTGAAGTCATTATTATGAAAGGAGATGTGAAAGGTTTTACTCCAAAATGAAATATCCAACTTTGGAGGGGGAAAAATGTCATGTGTACTTTGCATTGATTAAAATAGCTCAAATGTCAATGTAAGCAAAAGTATTCAGATAGTTAATAACCTCAGTGAAATGCAGTTTGTTTGTTTTTTTGTCCTTCCAACCAGCAGCTGATTTAGGAAAAAAAAAATCATCCAAAGGTATGAATGGATATCTCACTTTGGAAACAATCCTTCACACATACTGTAGTCAACAACAGTGTTGACAAGTCATTTTGCCACACTCAGGATTTCACTATTACAGTGCTTTTACACCATATTGAAACCTCAGGTACAAAACTATTCAGGAACATGTTGTCAGTCTACTCCGTAATAATTATTGTGCTGTGTTTGTTGTGCATTTCTGATCTGTATTTGACATTACCAGTATGCCTTGACACAAAGACCTCATTTAAACCTCAGTTACCCTCAGTTTCTTAATCTCTCATTCTACCTCAGTAACACAAAAGACTGAAGATCTCAAACAAAGTAATTCTCCACTCCATCAGCAGTGACACACACACACACACACACACACACTTACTGTAAACACACACGCAGGTTCATGCGCAGATATACAACACAGACAGGCAAAGAACTTTCAGGACTACACACGAACAAACACACAGACGTTACACGCCAGTAGAGGATTTTTACTATCGGTGTATAAATAAAAGCATCAGTGTCATTTCTTTTAAAAACTGTATTCGTTAAAAGCTGAAGTGAGACTTGGTTTGTTTTCCTGGGAAATAAAATGCAGCCAATAGTTTACAACAACTTGATGAAATACTTGCTTTTTAGCGTGTAGTACCATATGAAATACTTGTTTTGTTTTTTGTTTTGTTTTTTTTGTTGGGTTTTTTTTTATGTTTGTTTTTTGGGTCTGATACTCCTTTCTCATTTTTACTACATCATGTATGTTCAGATTCATACACTGTAAATTGTATGTGTGACACTCTTAATTCATGTGATTTGAAAGGAAGGGCAGCAAATAACCACACAGTGTTGAAATACATGACAGTTATGGAAAACAACAGGACACCGTCAACACAGTAACCTTGTATAAAAATTGCCAAATAAATTCTGGGTAATTAATTAACACTCAACACTGCATCAGTAACCCTGTCTCTGTCTGAACGTTGTACCTTCCTTTCTTGTTTGGCTGTTAAAAGCAAGGCAATAACTTTTAGCGAACAACGACCACTCTGGCCACAATATGACATGGGTAATGGGTAAAAGCTAAATGCTAAAATATAGCATAACAATAGCACAAGTAGAATGTTGTTATAAAGTCAGCTAACAGCCACCATAAGTTACTGGTCACACCAGAGCAAGTGAGGCTGTAACGGGAAAACCCCTGACTGTATTGAATTGAGGGGGTGTTTTATTGCTTATTAATTCAACCTTTTAATTGTGGGGTTTCTTGCAAAAGTTACATAGTCTTGCTTTAAAAGGTTAGCTCACCCTAATTACAGAACTACACAGTATTTTACATGGTATCCTGCCATGCATATAACTTTGGTTTAATTTGATCAGGTTGGAAGATAGAAAAAAGAAACCAAAACTACCTGCATGATTAGATACCATTAGAGCACTAAAGGTTCAGTGTAAACATTTTTATGTAATTTTGGAGAACCCACACTTTAAGGTTAACTAATTAAAAATGTTGTCTATTTTATTTGTAACGAATCAGTAATAATTTAGCATTTATTCATAATTTAGCAATTTAACAACTAGTCATAGAGTAATTCTGGTATTTTGGAGGAATTTCTTCTATAGATTAACAAATAGTTTTGTTTTAAAAATCAAAGGTAAAGAGGTTTCCAGCCTCTAATCTGTTTTTACAAACAATGTTTTTGAGACTTTGTCAGGATTTCAGCACTTAAACTGAAAGACAAATGCAAATACTTCAACTTCCTAAGATTCTGTCCCTGTGTCATCATGCGTGGTAAAAATGTATCCAGCATGAACTACATATCACTTACTAGTTGTTTATTACATGACTTGAATATCACATCATTTACTGTATATATCAAGTGTTTCTTCACAAAAACGTGCTTATTTTATCACCGATGATATGTTGTATCCCAATAATTTTGTGTATTTCAGCATTGTTTACTAAATTGCTGCCAGAAGAGCTCAGTTCATTTACAGACATGTACGTTTTCTTGTTCAACTGCATTGACTTTACATTCTTTTTGCCCTCTGGACTACCTCTGAAAACAAACAAGCCTGGTTCATGACTGAGAAAGTTTTTGGTCACTTGTGCCCGAAATTGTTCCGTCAGACCTGCAGGCGATGTGGATGAAATCTTGAACTAACTGTCAAACTAGTACTGTCGTAGTCCACTTATCTCATCTCACTACATTCATATCACCATAAATGAATGGAAGTCAACCTGAAGGGTGCCTCTTAATTTAACTACAGCTGAGTCAGTGTTTGTTATTTTACACAAGCTGTGTCTGGATATTTACTCTCTATATGGGGACAACGTTTTTATAGTGATATAGTTACATACAGTACTTGATCCATTTTCAACTATTGAAAAGTTGAAGTGTAACTTGAGAAATCATATTTTATGCCTTACCTTTAACACCCTTTTGTAGTTATATTATTGATGTGTCCTCATCCACTTCATTAATAGAACTCACAAACCTGTGATATATATTTTGTTATGATTCTTTACCATGTGATTTATGTTATTCTGCTTCTTTATCGCTTATCAATAAAATATCACACCTACCAACTCTCTTTTGTTACAGATCTGTTCAGCAAAACACAATTTTTTTCCCCAGATTGGTTTAAATAGTTTTAATGTATATAGACAGAATCAATCCTTCATTACTCAATAAAGAAGAAACAAAATGAAGAGGGACAGTTCACTTAAGGATGCTAACACATCCAGTGTTCAAGCTTGTCAGAGACGTAAGACCACAAAATCAGTATAACACAAATTTACACTCCTCTCATATCAAACATGGAAGTAGATATCAAAGCTCTGAAGAACTTCACTGACAAGCTACCGAACATTTTAACAACAATGACACAACATGATTTTAAGAAAAGTGCATCACACTGCATTTTGTGCGCCAAACGATAACAGTGCAAGATCATATGTGATGCTTCCCGTTATGCTCCCTTATCATACATGCACCCTACTTTTTTTCTGATAATTTGAAAACCACTGCCTTCTCACGTACAAAGTCCTGGTGATAAAAACATTCACCAAAGCTCCAGTTGTTCCCAAAAACAGTCCAGTTTTCCCTTTGTTTTCCTTCCTGAGCAACAGTCTATATCTTGATGAGGCCAGTGGCCCCCGCAAACTGAAATAAACTAATGGAAGAGAACTGTTAAGCGTTGAGAGCTTTGGCTACATCTGTGAAGACCAGACGACTGGGCCTCTGCATGGTCCCCTGGGATGTTGTGAGAGTCTGCAGAGGAGATAGGCAGCAGGACAGATAAGAAATAAGCCTGTTAGTGACGTTAAGATCATTTGGTGACTCCAAACTCCAACTGTGAGAAACAGCCTGTTGTCCCGGTGTAACATGACAGCCTGTGCAAAGTGATTGACTACAGAAACCAGAGGCCACATGTATAAAACAATAAGTATGAAAACTGTTCAAGATATATGTAGAAAGTATATTAAAAATGTCAACATGATGCTAAAATTGGTTGATTACTGATTGTTGTGTGGATGGACACATTGTTCTGCAATGCATAAGAAATAGGGGTTTGACGAAAAAAAAAGCAGTAGGCCTATAACTTTAAAGGTCCACTAACTAACTTTTTCTGTACCTTTTAACTATATCATGGTTTTCATCAAGCAAATTTGCTTTGTTGTAATGGATTTGATTCGGTTGTCATCACACCTGCAGTTTAAAGCCTTGGAAGAAACTAGTAAGTGCACCACGACCTTCAAATGTTGACTGTAGAAAACAAATAAAATTGGACTTTAATATTATTTTTCTTCAGACTTCACTGTGTACTGTGCCTCTGGAAGTCATAAAGGTGTAATGTTATTTGCATTTTTAAAATATAATGGAAAATCTTGTACTTGTCTACTGTTTATATATGTGGCCTCTGAAATATTCAATGTGTAGGTAGTAAGTTGAGGGATCATAATGGAAAGGATGTAAAAGATAAGACTGAAGTAAGACTTTCAGTGTGCTGGTGTTTGTCCACTGTGAGCATTTACTTTGAGACAGATAAGTTGATATAAAAAATGGATAGTTTTAGTGTCCCAAATAAATGACAAACATCTAAACAACATCTTTTGTTTGAGATACAGAAATAATGATAGTGTGAAAGAATGAGGATTGTGGGGAAAAAGAGGTTTAGAAAGATGATTCAAAAGTCACACAGGTGATACTTTACCATGTTTGCCTTTTACCGTTATGCCATAGTCAAAACTTTAAAGAAAAAAAGATAAATTATGACAGCGACCTAGTCAAATTTTAACAGCATAAATTACTTAATTACTAGCAAATAGCACTAGCACATAAAGCACAGCTCACACATCAGAGATCACTGCCATACAACCTGGGCATAGGAAATTATTAGAAAATGTGACATCACTCTTTGATAGAAGTTTGTGTTTTGTTATTGTTGATGGGAAACATTATGTAGACTCTAAGTCACTGCTCAAAATGTATGTCAATTTAAGAATATTAAGCTTTTGGCTCTTTTGGTCATCAACCCATTCACCGTTTGTCAGTACAGGTTCTACCAAACCCTTTGTGGCCTACCTTGGCATTGGGACCCGTGAGGCTGCCTTCCCGACCATGGTCCAGTAGTTCCTGTTCCAGCAGGTCATCTTGTTCTTCCGCCGGGTCAAAGTTGTACATGGGCATGAGCTGGTGCCTCAGCTTCTCCAGCCTTCATGACAAGAGATTAGAGGTGAGGACCAATTGGCAGCTAAATAAGAAGAAATCAGGCCTTCTGTGGTAAAAATGGGCAAAAAAAAATGTTTGGCTCCTACTAACCCCTGGCCTACTGTCCTCTGTATGTAGCCTGTTATATCCCAGTTCCTACTAACTCCATGCTTGCAGTATGAGGGAATGATGTTTAACTTGTGTTAGTTTGTTTAGGAATATGTGCCATTTGAACATTATAAGTGAAAATAAATATTTTTTTAAATTGCATTTTGAAATGGGAATCCTCTACAAAATATGGCCATAAAATGATCTAACAATGCAGGATGTGCTTTAGTTGATAGTATATTTCACTAGTGTAAATTTCCTCACAAATTTGCAAATAATCAAATTATCAAAACCAATAGACAAGCAGTGAACTTGGGGTCATGTTTGCACGCCTTTCCTGGTTGATAATCCTGCCTTGCCCGATTGTTGGATCAGCAAATAAAGTCTTGATAAACGTACCGCTTCCGTTTCCGGATATAGAGCATCTGGGATGGAGAAAGACAGATATAATCAGAAAGAGAAACAAGTGGTGTTGTCCAAGCCAAATAATACAGTGCAATAATGTCTGAGGTGTTACGACAAACACTGAAAAAATGAAACATGATATTGGGGAAAATCGACAGACAATATTTGAATGATTCCTTACTATTGCCACTGCTAAGCCGATGACGGTGATGATGCCAAACGGGACAAGCACCATTCCCATTCCCGAGCCCTCAATCACTGCTTCTGGAGAGGTGGTGGCGTTGAAGCTGGTCTCGTTTGTTGTTATAGTAACAGTCATTAATGTTGTTCTGGAGGTGATATTGTCTCTGGCGCTGGTGCCCATTGAGAGGAAAGGGATTGTGGTGGTTGTGGCAGCTGTGGAGACAAAACTCGTAGTTGTCTTGGCTGCAGTTATAGCCATGGTCAGGTGCAACTGTTTCAACTGTATGATGTATTTTTGAATCTCTGTGGATGTTGTTCTGTCGCTCAGTCTCTAGTGTTCCTCATGGTCGACACAGATGTCATCCCTCTGGTCTGGGGTCTGCTGAGCCATTGTTGATGCTTACGCCATATGATCTGAAGAAAAAAACCTAAAACTAACACAAAACAGAAAGACAGCATGTGATTAAAAAATTTTTCCAAAAACTTTTATGTGTTATATGATAAAATGTAATTTTTATTTTATTGATGATTTGCCTAAATCCTTGTGAAAAAAATCAAACTTTTCAGTTTTGGCACACTTCACCCTCGATTTCATACAAACCATAGCTGGCTGTGCCAGCAGGGTTGTGGTAGGTGTTGGGCAGGATGTGGGTAGCAAAGGCACATGAGGAAACTTGATAAAATACAGAGGAATACTAACCACTCAAACTGTAACGTGCACTATGAGGAAATGTGTTGGTAGTGTGTTCAAACGTCAAAATCAAACACCCACACACACACACAAACACACAAAGCTCCACACACACAGGTTCCATAAATATCCACTGCATCCAAGACTCAGCACACATGCCACCCCCACACACACACACACTGAGCACATCCCATGAGAGTGAAGAGCAATTTATCCTGAAGATTTACATATATGAGGAGTTTGAAAAAAAAAAAACCTGAATATGATTTCTATTTTAAAGCAGTGTAGTACGGTGACAGAGGGAAGCGGTGAAAATGTGAAAATAGACACATGATCCGTTCCTCTCTCCTTAGTGGATCCTGTCTGCTTGTGATCATAATGAGGAACATGTGCAGCTGAAGCAAACAAACCAATGAAAGCCAAAGGCTGGCTTCAGTCATTGCTGTTGTCCAGTTAATAATCCCTGCACAGCACAAAGACGTAGCGTGCAACATTTTTACATGCTCATCTCAATCAGTTCATGGTCTTGATTACTGTGTGTTACTGATACATAACATGTTATTTTTAGTCAAGATGCACTGTATCTCAGCTGTCCTGTGCTAACAGCTGAACTACTAATCCTGCCAACGTGACCAGGTCCTACTCCATGTGTCCTCTCAGATTAGAGATGCAGACGTACCTTAACATGTAACATGCATGAGTTCAGAGGTGAGCTGCAGCAGGCTTGGGCTAGCTACAGAAGGGAAAAATTTCATTGGAAGAGGCAGCATTTCCTCCAGTGTCTGTCCCTCCTCCTCCTCCACCTCCTCCTCCTCCTCCTCCTCCTCCTCCTCCTCCTCTGCTTCCCCCTTTAGCAATGCAGGTACTGCACAGGCTGTTTACATTGACAAAACAGTCATTTTCTCTGAAGATGGACTCTTCACACCGAAGTAACCCTATCCCAGCAGCCTCCAGGAGATCCCTTTTCCGTTCTGCGATTGCCTCCAAGGATCTACTCCCCCCCCTCCGTCTTGCCCTTTCTTGTATTTCACACAACAGAAGCAGCTCTAGGGATGCTGCAAACAGAGATCAGTGCGGCAAGCTCCCTCCCCCGTCACTCTGCAATTGGTCTAATGGCTTCAAGAGGATGAACTCGGTTGGCTCCCTGAGCCGTCCATTTGGTTTTGCAGGGATGAGAATGGGATTTAATGGCTCTGCACACCAGATGCTGTCAGACCCATGTGAGTGACTGCATCCGGGTAGCAGGTCTGAGGATTTTAACCCTATGATGTCTGACACTTAATGACTTGAATGCACTCTATCAGAAACACACAAACAGAAGATAAACGGACCAATAATTTTAAAAGATTTTTTATTTTTATGTGAAAGGTTTCTACAAATATTCACAAAACAGAGATATGTGATTGCACATATTTCCATTAGAACTACTGCAAGTATGTTGAACAGTAAAAAATGACGGTCCTCTTGTTTTATAATCCTGTGTCACTGGAACATAAACTGAATGGTCACAACTCCTGCAGGGTATCCCAGAGGCTCAAAGTGAGATGTGTTGCTTTTATTGCGTCTTCAGCTCATTTTAAACAAGTTTCCGGTCATCATGGCCACAAATTCTGAAAGAGTTCAAATCAGCAATAAATACCATGGTATTTTTTATCATTTACTTATCATCTTTTCTACTTATCTTCATCATCTAAGGACACATGTTTTAACATACTTGTGTATTCTGGGATTTTTTTAAAATGTGAAAGTCAAATGTGAATAAAATACCCCAAATTATGATAAATAACATCCATTTTCAAGTTTCACTATTTCTTTATACACAATACTTGACTGGTTAGAATTAGTTCTGGAGTCAAGTTGAAACATTAGCAAAAAATAATGTAACTTATCACATTAATGTACAATTCATAATTGAAGCTGGAGAGTTCATATTCTCCAGTAATATATATTTATACATTAAATCAATTTTGTTGAAACAGCTTTTTAGCTGAGTTTCTGATATGAACATTTCTGATGATTCTGACTGTCAGAAATTATCCATAAAGATCAGGAGAACAACATTTCTAAATATATATATATACACACACATTAAGACCATCTAAGAACAGTTATACAGAGATATCAGATTGTTCACTAAGACATCTATCTTCCAATAACGTTAATTATATTTTTTCAACCAAAGACAAGTAGAGTGGTTTAAATATAACTTTACATAATATATACCTTCATAATCGATGGTTCCATCTCCATCTCTATCTGCCTCCTTCATCATTTGCTCCGCTTCGATCTCATTGAGTGGTTCTCCTGCATTCATCAGTACGTATCTGGAAATTATTATTATACATGTAGAAAACACTGAAAGTTCAGAATGGCAAATTAATATTAAAACTAAGTGAAGACAAACTCTGGGGCATGCTCATGTTTACTATCTTTTTAATTCAATCTGTTTTATCTGGAATTTAATTTGGGTGCAAAATAAGTAATCATTTTTTAATTAATAAATGTTGCATCGCAGTGGAAGAAAAAAATATTTTTGTCTTTTTATCTTAAATGTTATTCTTACTTCAGTGTGTTCCAGTCAATATAACCCTTGGCCTCTTTATCAAACACTTTAAAAGCAGCTCTGAGTTCAGCATCCTGGTTCTTGGTTCTTTCATGGTATAATGCCATCAGACCCAGGAAGCTGTCACAGTTGAATAACCCTTTACCTGAAATGTCACAAAGATAATGAACTTTAGTTTGGCAGACAGACAGTAGACAGGAAAAAAAGACTGATAAATCAATATACAGAGAAAAACTACATTAGGGGGCATGTGTGTAGTAAAATGAATGGTAATCAAATTTAACCTAGCTCTTTAATGGTTATTATGCAATAATAATTATCTACAGTCCAACTTACTGATGAAGAGAAGAAGAAGAAGAACAGCTTCATTTTTCAAAGTCTCTAAAGTCTTGTGTTTGGATAAATATGGATGACATGTGGAGATTTAAAAATGTAGATATTCTGAACTGATTCAGTATCACAGTTTAAAGAAGAAATTTTTGCAATAAATCTCTGCTTGCATTTGTTCTTTCCTCTTTTTGGTTCAGAGATAGAAGGGAGGTATAAAGAGAGAAAGGTAAGAGAAGGGGAAATAGGAAACAGGAAATTAAATGGCAAATTATATCCTTGAGCATAACAGATGAAATAACACAAATATTGCTAAAATGTGTTCGATATGTTGAAAAGGAACTTAATTTGACATGAAAGATATACTTATAGCAGAAATTTGTAGAAGGCAGAAAATCATGTATCTGGGCACATAATGGACAACATGTTCAACATAACAGTGGCTGGAAATATGGCTCTAAGCTTTCAATCTTTTATGACGTTTCTATGTCATCAATTTTCACACTTATTGGATATTACTAGGCAACTTTATTATTATTAGAACAATATTGTAAAATGCTAAAAAAAAACCAAGAAAAAACTGAATTGGAAAAGAATGACATCAATAACACCTTAAGTAGGCAAATGAGTAAATAAAGTAAATTTTTCAAACTGCTCATAGAAAATCTATCATAGATGTCAGATGATATATTCCAATAATGTCCTTAGATGACTGTTGGTGTGTGTGTGCGCACAACTCTGGGAAATGCCAATAGTCTTTTTATAAAGCCCACCATACAAAAAGCACACATGGTGAAACACTGCCACCTAGTGATTAATGTGGATTCCTTCACAAAACAGAATACTGCAGTATTAGATAATGTTATGCTCTTTCATAATGCATTTTGGAAGATGTTATTCCCTTGCAACATTGCACATAGATCTGCTTTATGAATCCCAAATCTGTCTGGAATCTCAATTGACATCCAACCCGGTCAGAATAAATGACAAACATCCATTTCATCTGCCTTCCAGTGCTTTGGCTAATGTAAATGGCCAGTTATCATTACAGAAGCTCATTTAGCAGTCTAACTCAAGCACTAATTACTTAGTTGTCACAGAATGAACTTTAGACAGCTAAAGCTTCAACTAACATCCTCACCTCCAGGTGCTGATCAGAATACATACAGGGCATTGCTTAAAGGCATTTAAAGCAGTTGTTCATGTATGTAAATAGCAACAACTTACAATAACAGTCAAATACACCACCACCACCATTAGGGTCTTAAAAAGAAAGTTGAATCAGCTGCTTTCTGATGCTTCAAAAAGGTAGGGATGGCAGAGCTGTTGTACTGGAGAACATTTTATTTTGCAGATATACATAATAAAGTCACAGGTGTGTGTAAGACCTTGACTACCAACTCTATATTATCTTAAACTGAGCCAGTGGTCCATAAAGGTCAAAAAGCCCATCTAAGAATAACCAGCGATGTGCTTTTAGTTGTTGGGTTTACAGCCATTGGAAGCTTATATTCACCATCTTTGTCCACATCTTTGGCCATCTGGCTGAGCTCTCTTTTTGTCGGATTGATTCCCATTAAACTCATCAGCCTCTCCAGCTCCTGTGTCTTCACATCTCCATTTCCCTCTTCATCGAACATCTCGAAAATTCCTTTATACTCTGTGATCTGCTCTTGTGTTAGCTTGCTGGCCTGGAAGAAAAAAAGGAAGTTGCAGTATTTCATTTAACAAGATTTATCAAAGGGAGTAGAGATCAGCACATCAAAGCTTTTGGAATGACTTCACATCAAATTGAATCATGTTAATTAGACATATTAGAATTAACAATTTAGTATGAGAAGTTAGTTCCTTTGTCATAAGGTACTCACCATTTCTTTGCTGGTAGTACAAACACAGCTGAGGACAAGCACTGTGACAACAGTTACTGCAGAATGAGAGGATGCCTTAGCCTCATCATTTTCTACACTTCTAATGCTTTTTCCCCAGAGTTTAGAAAAGCCTGCTTCAAGACCTTTTAAAGCACTTAGAGGATGGACTTGCTAATCATAGATCAGGAATATTTGGATACTGATCTCATCCAACAGCTACAGCATAGTTATATTGGAACTGTAAACTTGTAATTGGTTGAAATATCACTTTATTCTCAAAGTAACTGATGTGGAAAGGGCTAAAGACAAAATGAAAAAAATATGTAAACAATCAGATGCATTTTCTGTGACCTCAACATCACATGTTCTACTTATGGGAGCTGCAATTAGCTTGCTGCGAGTTATTAGCAGGTGTTTGTGCAGCCCCCAGTGAATCTCATGAAAGCAGACAACCAAATAAGGAGGTACTTAACTCCAAGAAGCTATTTCCAACATTGCAATGGGAACATTAAGAATTTCACATTTGTTTCACAAGGGGAAAAGCTTTGAATGTTTGTACACCATATGACTCAAATGATCTTCGGTGTTCACAGAGCTTGAAGGGAGATACCAAGTAAGCCTGAAGGATAATTGTAATTCATCTTAAGGTTTTTTGGACTTCATATTTACATTAGCTGGTGGTCAGTAAATTAACCATTCATAAAAACAAACCAGAACAAACATTTTATCCTATATTTCATTGTTGTACAGCCGTGATGAACACTTAACCAGGAATAGGCCATAGTTTGACTGAACCACTATATGATAGTGAGGATGACTTACATCCTCACAGAGTTTGCTGTAACAAACGAGAGAAGGTTTGGATCGCACTTGCAGAAACAAAGAATGAATAAATGATTATGATGGTCAGGTTCACTCCTAAAGTTGCCAGATTTCACTCAATGGAAAATAAAGTTTACTTGATACATGAAAGGGTTTAAAAATGATAGGCCCAAAGGACAGTTCTCTTTGTTTTAACAGTGGTGCTACATATGCTGGCAATTTGAATACAGACAGATTAGAACTTGTGTATCCTCAAAGAAAATGTTTTATGATCAAGCAAAGCAATGCAGAAATATTGTTTTCCTCCTGCTTTTGCATCCTTGCAACCAAATTAATTTGCATGTCATAGTCAAATGGTTATCAAAATTCTGCTGACAAGCCATAATGAAAATGGTCCATAGCCACTGCCATTTCATTTCACTCCATGTGTGAGGTGATTAAGAGGTCTTATAAAGCTTATAAAGATATCCCATTTATTACTCATTTTACATGTGGTAAAGATTATATATAAATTTTGTAGAAGATTGTGAAAATTCAGTTTAAAAGACAGACAAAAAAATGGTATTTTTACATAGGCAAACTCAAAATGATATATCTTACAAGTACTTCTCTACATCTTTGTACTAAGTGAACCTAGTGGTGGGATTTCTTTGCCAACTAGCCTACTGTTTCCAAGGTCAGAAGTGCACATTCAATCTCAGCTTCATGTCTTCACTAGCAAAAATAACAGCACAACAACATCTGATACAAGGTTTAGTGATGTAAGATAGAAGTGGCTGTTTTATGGATGGATGTAAAAAAGGGGATGAAGGAGGTTGTTAGGTAAAGGCTGGTCAAGGAAAGATGTACAGGAGGGTGGCAGGTTGCCACTGTGTCACCTGAGCATACTTCGAGCCTGAGACACTATCTAAAGAAGAGAGAGACAGAGAGACAGAGAGACAGAGAGAGAGAGAGAGAGAGAGAGAGAGAGAGAGAGAGAGAGAGAGAGAGAGAGAGAGAGAGAGAGAGAGTGAGAGTGTGTGTGTGTTTCTGTCACAGGCAAAACTGGGGACCAGTTAATTTGGGATGGGGAATAAGCTGATGTTTTGGTCAGTGGTTATGGTTAGGGTAAGGGTTAGGGTTAGATGAGTAGTGATTATGATTATTATCATGGCAAGTCTCCAGAACACAAATGAAGAAGATTGAATGAAGTCTATGTAATGTCCCAAAACTTGACCTGTGACCACGTGTGCATGTGTATTAATAAACTAAGTATTGTTTGTGTAAGTAGTGTATCTATAGCAACAAATTCCACCTAGGAAGACGGCTGTATGTTTATCCGACAAACTTCTTAACAACCAGAAGTAGGACTAACTGTATTGCATATAGATGAGTGACTGGCCAGGGAAATGGATGTATGTTTAACTGCAACAACTTCCTAGATCTGATCCAAAAAAGGACCAATAGCTTAACTAGTGAGGTGCTAAAGTGAGAGGTGTTTTTTTAAAGAGATCAGTATGATTGGAACACATTAAAAAATTAGTGAGTAAAAAATCTTACAGCGAAAACACATAAACATCAAATTACACTGTCCTGATTTGCTAAGGCCATTTTATGTTGCCACTGCTATTATAGAGAGCCCTGCTGAAATCATTAATACCACTTCCTTCTTTAGAAGCCAAGCTGGGGCCCGACTGATTCAGCCTTTCAGTCCAACTGGTTTGCGGGGGGGTGGACAAACGAACACCACGTTCACTGTTAGTCTACTCTAATGAAATGCACATATACCAAAGAAGTGCTTAACACTGTTCAGCGTGACTGGAAACGCTAACATCTCCAGCTGTAGATAAAACAACTATCGATGCTTCTCTTCCCATCGCTGCTGCAGCGTGGGGTTTCCCGGTGCTAACTGCAGGGTTACCGCGCCCATCTCGTCGTTCGATGGCCGGGCGAGAGTGTCACTACGCAAAGGGCAGATGTTAAGTTTGACAAAAAAGAGAGAGTAGACTGTCTTGTTGACTTATAGTGACTTTAAAGATTAGCGTTTTTGTCTGCCTGGGCAGTGTCTTCAGTTCAAGGCTAGTGGGTGTGACTCCCTCCCCCCTCCCCTCTCCGGTTGGTTGACGGAGGTTGTCAAGCTCCCTAGCCGTAGCCTGCGTTCGGGAAGGGCTGCTCCTCGGAAAACTAACGCTAGCTGGCTAGCTAGTTAGAAAGCTAGCGTTGTGGTGTTCGTTGATGCGTGGATCGGAGGTATACGCCGTCTTGTTTTCCAGTCAATGCCAAAACGCAAAAACAAACGCAAATTGAATCAGGTAAGGTGAAATAAGGCGAGGATCGTGCTAATTTCATATCTTTCACATTATCTGTTGATACCATTAGCTGATGAATTGTGGCAGAATTTAACTGCCCGGGGGTGGGGTAGCAAGCGATGGCTAGCTTCCTAGCCATTTAGTTAGCTGCGGTTAGCTAACGTTAAGTTGGCTATTTTATAATAAGCAAATACAAGTAGCTAAGATACAAGGGTGTCTGCAGCAGTGGGCCCTGGCGCTCAATATTTGCGGCGGATAAGCAGATTGCTACAAAACCTATCTACCCGTAACTGGCTTACACATCCAGTCAATTGAGTTGGGTTAACTACTGTTAATGTTAGCAAAGCTTCTGGCTGGCGTTGAAGTAACGTTAATATTGGCCAGTGAGGCTTGATGCCAATGATGGCCCAGCGGAGGTGCTCTTTGGCCTAAAATACAGTACTTAAAGTACTGGATAGTTAATTGCCAAAATGTACTTATGGTAACTAGGATGTTAATGTTAACACCTGAAGCTTGATAGTTAGTATCGGGTCTCTTTGTAGGTCTACTCGAAATCTTACATTTAAAGATGTTGCTGTCAGTTGATGATGACACACTGGGTTGGGCTGGAACAATAAACGTCCCGTAAACAAATTAACAGCAAATATTGGTTAATGGCAATAGTAGATAGTGCAGCAGCCAGCATCACTAGATAACTTTAAAATTGCACACAATATAAATATATATGTAACAGCTACATTTTGTTAGCGTGAGTTGTTGTAGCTGCGTTAACACCCTTTTTTTTTCTTTTTTTTTTTTTTTTTTTTTTTTTTTTTTTTTTTTTTTACAAGCCGAACTAATAAGTTAGCATATTGCTGCCTCCCTGCAACGAAACGGCCGCGCCGGTGCAACGCCTTCAACTTAGGTTAGTAACGTTAGTTAGTTATATACCACCAGTTAGCTAACTGGCAGTTATGTAGCGATGGATGATAGATGGTCATGAAAAATCACCCGCATCTATTGCATTTGTTGCTTAACTGAAGTCAAGCAGGCCATCGCCGCCCGACCTTGCAGTTTTTACAGGCTCGGGTCCACTAAAGGATCAGGGAGCCAAATAAATATACCGATACGTCGTAATCAAGTCAGTTAGGCACTGTCGGGTTTAATGAGATTGTTAGCATGTAAGTAAGTGGATTTCTGGAGGCCAAGCAACCAGCGAGGTTCTATGTTTAACCACTGTTGGCTTAAAAGCTAACTCCATAGCACTCCATGTAATTGCGGAAGAGCAGCAGAGTCTACCATAAAGTAGCAGTGGTTATGTTATTTTGCATTAGATGCTGCCAGCTATTGAGTTTATCTGCCTGAAATTCAGCGGGTCTTAAAAGTGAGATCGATTTTGCTTTTCAACTAGACGTTGTTAAATCACAACTGAATTTGTTGCTAACACGGTGACTGAGTACATTGCTTTCTCGAATACTAGCTCTGCCCTGCCTGCAGGCCTACACTGCCAAGCCTGCTAGCAAGCTAACTAGCGGACAGCAGTCTGCAAGATGGCGTTTAGCTGCATCTTCTCAGATTTCTATCAGTGCAAGTCATATTATCGTTACACTGAGCAGCGTTCAGTAAATGTAGAAATTAGATTACACTGTCAGATACCAATACTCCAAATCCTCAGTATTTTGCCACATCATGGGGCTGAGTTGGAATCAAATTTCTCCTGAAATGTGTGTAACCTCTGTAGACCAACCTAATAAACAAATTAGAGTAACAACCTGACTAAAACAGCTATCTGGCAGCTATTCAAATATAATGCAAACTATTTTACTGTTGAACGCAAATCAAAGTACTGCACACAGTCGCTAAG
Organism: Seriola aureovittata; assembly: GCF_021018895.1. Lineage (NCBI taxonomy): Eukaryota > Metazoa > Chordata > Actinopteri > Carangiformes > Carangidae > Seriola > Seriola aureovittata. The sequence continues at coordinate 17,993,154 of NC_079365.1, read as the reverse complement.
TCAACTATCAGTACACTACATACAGTGTTGTGTGAACCTCTGCACATAAATCACTTAGAAAATATATATGCTAGGTATATTCATGAAATAGATTTGTACTTGTATTATCTTATATCTGTCATATATTGCTATGACGTGTGCCAATTGTGTATGCAATTTGCAAATGAATTTTATATATACACGAGTTCTTTGAAAATGCATCTTCATCTTAGTTTATTACAGAAAGAGAGGTACTAATTGTACAGTATGTGATCATACTGGACACAGAGTTGTATCAGGCTTGTGATTTCACTGGCAGTGTGAAAATCCTGGCACTTGTTTTAAGCATGTTGTGTGTAAAAGAAATAAGATTAAACTCATCCTTTTATGATCGGGAAAACATATTTCTAATGCCTGGGTTGGCTTTGCCAGCTGTTTATGTTAGTGGACATGGATAGGATTAGAGACTCATTGACTGAGGATTTTAGCTTTTAGGATTATGGAGTTGCTCAGTGATATTGCTGGTTATGGCTTTTTCTATGATCCAGCTTTAGCTGTGAAACATTGCATTATCATTGTTTAACAGTGCAGATAAGCTGACTTGTCCTTTGAGAACATATGTATACTTACGGACTGCAGCGAGAGATACATTTTTTAGGATTTTAATTGAAAGTGTAGAAGACACCTTTTGAAAGTAGCAGGCACAGACTGCACTTAAGGGACCTGAGAACAGCTAGTGAGCTACAACTCCAGGCTGTTTGCCACTGCTCATTGTTTATCATGCAGTCAGCTGACCCTGATCAGGCGCTTGGAAAGGAGAAGTGATGAGGGAGAGGAACTCCTTAACTGTAAGCATCCACAGAGGTCAATGGGAAATAAAATTCAGAATGTGGAATATTTAAAGCTCAGACCTATAGAATGAGTCCAGGCTATCCCACCTTTTGATTTACCACTGCAGTTTTAGGGTTTGAATAGAGAGAGTCAAGAATCAAAATTAATTGCATCATGTTGTAATTTGATTGAGAGCCCAGTGTTTGTGAATTCAATATCACTGAAGAGCATTTTCATATTAATAACCATTAATATTATGGAAATCTGTGAGGTTTAACTCAAAAGCCTTAAATTTGTTCAGAGTTGCAATTGAAAACTAAATGATTACTTCAGAGATCAATTTAGTAATTTTCTTTTATTAAGTCATTATTTTTATTATAAAATTGCACATAGTTGCATAAATGCATGAGAGGTTTTTTATATTGTGTTTTCTGTCTATTAATTATGCTGCAAAAATACTATCATATACTACATGAGTAAACTTGAATTTAACTTTCACACAGAAAAAAATTGACAATATTATAAAATCTAAACTATATTTTCAGAGGTCTTCAAGGTAAGAATGGCATTCTGCTGTTACTTGTTGATACTGTATAATAATTACATTCCTGACACGTTTATTATTAGATTAATGAGTGTAAGAGGATAACCTGCGTTAAAAAGGTCAACCACTTAGAGGACCGTAAGGACAACGTAGTCAGGTAGATAAGTTTTTCAGTCCTGTCCTGAAACCTCCAGTGACATAGGCCTACTGATTGAAACACACCAGGTAAGGTAACTGGGATGGCAAGGTTGTAAAACTGAATGGTGCTCTGTTATTTAGAAATGGTTACATCTGCATTAAATTTTAGTCTCATTGTTTTGTTTTTTGAAGCTATGAGGCGCTATTTAAGGTCTCATAGAAGGCATCTTACATAGACTGTAGTTTATATACAGTAAATGATGCAAGTGCCTATTTATTTAAAAAAAAAAAAAGTGTTGTCTGAGTCTAATACTAACAATGTTAGGTTAAACATTCCTAAAACATTGCCTTTTAAAGTTTTTAAGGCATTTTTTTTCAGTTGATTCACCAAGGTTCTTCCTGTAACTCATCTGTAGAAAACTCTAATTGATGTTTTGGGTCTAAATTGTGTGTGACTACTCAATTTTAACCAGTTTCTTGGGTGTACTCGGAAATCACATTGTCTGGTTTACCAAAAATGTGTACCACCTTAAACATACACACACATTAAGGGTATGATTAGACATCCATTTCCTAATGTGTTCCTGTTCGACACACTTGAATAATTTATAGGATAGATCTGGGCACAGGGTCCATTTTCCAGGATAACAGGAGTTGGTAAACGAACAATGAGTTTGTTCACAACTACCGACTTTATTCAAACTAACACAGTATATTAAATTGATTTAGCCATTCACAAACATTGTTTACGGTCATGTTGCTACGAGGTTGTTGCATTGTTACATTTTTCCATAAACTGTACCTTTTTATTGCTTTAAATAAATGGACTTGGAATTTGCATGTCAAAGTTGTAAAATTCTAATCAGTGATGTAACCAAAATTGGAATAATGGATGAATTTTCTTATTCTTACTCAGAATTTTACCTTTCATTTTGATAAAGGAAATCTGAAAATGTAATTTCCATAGAGTGTTGTTTCATACAGAATAAATTAAGTCAATGTCTTGAACAGGACAGGTAATTATAGCTTGAGTATTTGCCATGATTTTCTGGCTCTCCTATAATAACTGTGTTGAAATAATATAATTTTTTACAAAAATTTTTTTTTTGATAAATGAGACTTGAAGTAGTTTAAGATACGTTTGTTATATTGGGACTCCGCTACTTGGATCATGACTTAAATATCTAAAATGTATTTGTTAGATGAACTTTGAGTGTGTTCAAGGCTTTGTATTAATATAAGTGGCTTATTGATCACTTGGCTAAAATTCGGAGTATCCCTGGGATTGAGGTCAACAGGATAATGACCGCTTTTCAGATCACTGGAAAGTCATGCCTTAACAGGATTTGTCTGGCAATCTAAATTGTGTGTCAGGATTATGTTAGTGACATTGAGGTGGGAAAGTACAGTCTGGTTAAACCATGAACTGTACATTACATATATTTTAGGTGAACAGTTCAGTCAATTGAAAAGTCAATGACAGTGAGCTGGCTGAAAATATTCTCCTCTACTATTACCTTCTGCTGTTAAGAGATTTGGTTGTGACTAAGACAGGTTTAGACAAACTTTCATGTGTGGTTGAAAATATGTATAAATAATACCTTAAATTTAAAATGAAGAAGACTGTGAATGATTCAAGTGCTTTCTCTTTATTCTTTTTTAGATCAACAAGTGCCCCAGTAGCTGGAGTAAGGTAATTGAAAAAGCAGGCTAAAATGAGTGAACTGGACCAGTTACGCCAAGAGGCAGAGCAGCTCAAAAATCAGATCAGAGTGAGTAACAAACACTTTTCTATATGCTATACCACCAATTATCATTAAAGATACCAATTACAAGTCTATACAATCAAAATTTGACCCTGCTCTAAAGATTTGACTTCTCTTCTTTTCAGGATGCCAGGAAAGCATGCGCAGATGCCACACTATCACAGGTAACATTTGACATTAGGATCTGTCGCTTAGGTTGAAAAGCATTTGGTCTGAAAGTAACCTGAGGACTTAATTTTTTTTGTTGTTTGTTTTTTTCCAGATCACAGCTAATATTGACCCCGTTGGACGAATCCAGATGCGTACAAGACGAACGCTGCGGGGTCATTTGGCTAAAATCTATGCCATGCATTGGGGAACAGATTCCAGGTAAACTAAATGCCTTATGACTCATGGTGTATAGGGAGATTTATTTATGTTGCATTGTGTCCTTGTTTCATGTCAAATGTTGAGCAGAGTGCAAAAGTTAGACTACGCCTAAATGTAAGAGTTGTTACACTGATTACATCATGTTTTTCAGCAGTTTGGCAGGCATCTTTAGCCTGCAGTCCTTCTTCCTCAGTTTTTGGCTTATGATTTTAGATAAAAATAGATTTTGTGTGACAACTGCGATTGTTGTTGTGGTGGTGTTTATATTGCTGTTCTAATTTTTGTAGGCTCTTGGTCAGTGCCTCTCAAGATGGCAAACTCATTATTTGGGACAGCTATACCACAAATAAGGTAAGTTGTGTGATTTTAAAAGGGGTTTAATGTACTAATGGTTGAATCTGAACATGTCAATCTGTAATTGGAAAGTAAAGTAATAACAGCATCAGCTTGGACTTTCACATAAAGCTAATGTCAGTGTCACCATCTACATGCAAATAAAGTAATAGTTGCTGCTTTTTTGAAACTTTGGGCTATTGCAGGCAAAGTGAATACAAATGAATGAGGCGGGCATTGTTTCTCTCACTTGACTGTTTTATATTTTGAGACCTGCACCTATTTTTGTGGAACTCATAAGGTTATATTTGAATCAGAAGGAGAAACTAACTAACTCTGCCCATGCTGCATTCATTTGGAATATATTCAAAAGGGTTACATATCAGCTGAGAGAGAGGCATTTGTGGCCTTGGGGCTGATGTGTTTGGTGTGCAGTTAGTGGGGTGGGAAGTGGATCACAGTTTGTGTGCCTAATAGGTAATTTGGACTTTTACACCACAAAAAGAAAATTAACAATAGAAAATGATGCTCTGTCAAATTTTAGAATATTGAAGATTTTGTGGTGACATGGAAAAAAAACATTTACATTGAATTTGATACAGCAGGCAATAAGTCCAGCTGGGAATTAAAAGATTAAAGGGTCGTTTTCCAATGTATCTCTAGACCTACTGAGAAGATTGCAGGCCAGATTGAGGTCACAATTGTATATGGGATATCTTAATGCGTATAGGGGCTCACAAATAGAAACACTGCTAGTCACAGTCTTTGTTTAATTAAGCTGCCACATTATGCTGTCTATGAGAGCCAGTAAGTAGAAGCTTATTGACTGATATATGCTATCATGTTTCAATCAAAATGGAAGTGATATGGGTGTGATTATACAGGATGTTGTTTAATGCCTAAGGGGCACATTCTGGACTCTGTTCTCAGTTCACTTGTTCTTGTTACTTTGGTCATGAGTGCTTCACTTCACTGGATGTCACTCTGATTTTGGGCTTGGTGCACAGGAGCAGTGGGTGTCAAAATAACAGGTCTAGCAGTAGAATTAGTTAAACCTTGAAATTTATAAGTTGGATAGATAACAAATGTATTTGTGTGTGTGTTGTCACCTTGATTATATAGGTTCACGCCATTCCTCTTCGATCTTCCTGGGTCATGACTTGCGCATATGCACCTTCAGGAAATTATGTGGCCTGTGGTGGCTTAGACAACATCTGCTCCATTTACAACCTGAAAACACGTGAGGGGAATGTACGTGTGAGCCGTGAGCTTGCTGGACATACAGGTACATGATAATGTATATGATGGTATATGGTATATGATGTACACACATGATTGATTAAAGCAAATTACAAAGAGTGGGTTGGAGAAAATGGATTGCAAAAGTAGAGTTTCAGCTTAACTCTACTCAACATGCTGAGGCCCGTATGTTGCATGTAAAAACATCGATATTTATAAATTGAATTAGTGGATCATTGGTTAAACCTAATTTTAAAATGTATTCACAAGCACCCTCAAAATTTGTGGGAAATAAAGACTTTTTACCTTTTTAATCTAATCTATCCTTTGTGATAAACGAAGAGATTTGGTGCCAAAAGATGGAAAGTAAATAGAGTAAGACACGGAGAAAAATACAAAATTTAAGATGTTCTAAGATCTTACAGCTGACCTATTTACTGTAAATACTGATGATGCGTAATTGCGCAAATATGAGAGTTAAACATACGCTAGTTATTAACAAACTGCTAGTTAAATATCTGACATGCAGTTCCATATTCATGTATGTTCTATTGCTTCTTCGAATATTAGGATACCTGTCCTGTTGTCGCTTTCTTGATGACAACCAGATTGTTACAAGCTCTGGAGATACCACTTGGTAAGTAAAAGGATTCCCTACATTTAGTTGCATTACTGGGTTGATTATTAAATCAATATTTTTTGTGTAAGAGCTAGGAAGTTGGAGAAATGCTAAACAGATATTTTATTTTACAGTGCACTTTGGGACATTGAGACTGGCCAGCAGACAACCACATTTGCTGGACACACAGGTGATGTCATGAGCCTGTCATTGGCCCCTGACTCACGGTTATTCGTCTCTGGTGCTTGTGATGCCTCTGCTAAACTCTGGGATGTTCGAGAGGGCATGTGCAGACAGACATTTACCGGCCATGAGTCTGACATCAATGCCATCTGTGTAAGTTATTGACAAAATTCAGAAATGTACTTTTTTTCAAATTTTTCTTTGGAATTGCAAATTGGAATGTTATTCTTTTTTAAAAAGTACTATACAGACGTACCTTTTTGTTAGTGTATTCTTCTGTTGTGCATTAATGATCTCTCTTTTGTACTTTTTAGTTCTTCCCTAATGGCAACGCCTTTGCCACGGGCTCCGATGATGCCACCTGCAGGCTGTTCGATCTGCGTGCTGATCAGGAATTAATGATCTACTCTCATGACAATATCATATGTGGAATCACCTCTGTTGCATTCTCAAAGAGTGGCCGTCTTCTCCTGGCGGGATATGATGACTTCAACTGCAACGTGTGGGACACACTAAAAGCTGACCGTGCTGGTTAGTTATTGAAGCATGATCTCAAATAGCAGCCCTATTTTCTTCATGTTACAAAAATACTTAACATACAAAGCAACAAAGATTATTTACTTGTTTGCTCATTTTTAGTCATGAAGACTAAGTTATAAATGTTGTACTTTTTCTAGGTGTGTTGGCTGGACATGACAACCGTGTTAGCTGCCTGGGAGTTACTGATGATGGCATGGCAGTTGCAACGGGATCCTGGGACAGTTTTCTGAAGATCTGGAATTGAAGTCTGAAGGTTCTTCTTTTTTTTCCTTTTTTTTTTTTTTCTTTTTTTTCTTTTTTTTTTTTTTATTGTTTCACATTTTCCTACATTTGTACTTAAAGCTATTCCTCGTAAAAACCTGTAGTTGCACGTCTGCCATAGCCTCATTTTTTTGCCTGGCTGGAGTAGAAGGTGATGTGCTGATTGTGCTACTTTTGTTGCCTTACAGGTATAAAAGAGTTGTGGGTTCAGTGAAATGTCTTTCTGTTTCTTTTGCTGGTCTGCATATTTGAGACACTGTTAGCTTGAATGGATCTTGGCATTTTCTTTTGACTCTCGTGATCAACACAACATTCTTGCCCCTACATTTACAGTAAGCTTGAGATAAATGTCAGGGCAACTTCAACTGCTTTTAGCATTAGTTTAAACTTAATGTTTTTTCATACAGGACATACGGGCTGTACAGAAAACAAACCCATCTGGTGGATATACACATATTGTATTACAGTGGTCAATTAGCGCACCTCAGATAGACATTGTCAGCCATTTAGCCATATCAAACTTAACTCGGATAATAGTAGTTTTTAATAAGTTGAAGTTTGTTGCTGTAATGACGTTGCTGCCCTAAGAACTATAGAAAAAAACAATCAACTGACGTAAGGTTTTAACATATTTTTTTTTTCTTACACTGAATTCTTAGGGTGAGGGTTAAATGTAAATATTACATTTTGCAGGCTTGACAAAAGGCCAAAAACTGCAGCTTGTTGAAGATGTACGTATAATGAACACAAGCAGCCTTTTGCATTCTTATGTCAATCTGTGTGACTAGAAAGCTTTTTGTTAGATCTTTGCCCATTAGGTCTTACATATTCACTTGACATAAGGTTAAATTAGCTAAATTGTAGATCAGGTTAGATTAGTTAAATTCTAAATTTCATTTGTCTTTGTTTCCCAGATGTTCTTTTAACTCCAAAGTTGACTGGAAGACCATTACAACTTCAGAATGTTCACAGCATCTTCTTCAACACTGTTTAAACTGACTTGGACACCACAAAAACGAAGGGAAACCAATGCCTTTCCTACACAAAGAAGAGCACAATTGTTTATCACCTAGTTAAGAAAGGATCTCCTGTGGTATCAAATCAGAAACTTGCGCATTCCTTCTTGGACCATTTTATGTTACCTTGAAAGAGAAAACAACACTATCATCCCATGCAAATGTGTGCGTCTTGAAAGCAAATGTTGGAGTGTAATTGTACAAATTATTTAACTTTTTTTTTTTTTTTTTTTTTAAGAATTCTATTCTGATGGTTTGTTATTCTTGATGGCTTTCTTTTTTGTCATATTTCTTTAGTGGTTTTAGATATGTTTGAATTACAGCTTGTCTTTCTAATCCAGTTAAATCATATAAGACAGATGAGAGAAAACATGCAGAAGTAAAAGCTTGGATCATATTACACGAGCAGCTTTCAAATTGTCCATGATGTATTTATATACTAGCTGTTTTTGTTTCATCACAGCCTTTTGCACATGAAGAAGCTTTGCCTCTCAACTAATACTATGTTAACTAACCAAGCACATGCTATAAGTTATGAATGCTCATTCCAGTACAAAAGGAGTTATTACGAGTAACTTATCCAGTTAACCCCCTTAATTCTTGTACATGCCTTTGACTTTGGGTGGGAAGGGGTGGGGTAGCAAGGTAGGTGCTGAGATAATTGGGGCATGGCTGGATTTTATTATATGGATGGGGGATTGTGTTTAGTATCCACTTTGAGTGAAACACCTCACCTGACTAAATAGACACTTCCTTTGCTTGGGACTGCAGTTGCAACTCTGTGAATGAAATGTACAAATCAATGTCTGAAAATAATGGTCTGATGTTTTAAGTTAAGACATTTAATTTTGTCTGCCATGAGTTAATTTAGATGTGCATGCTGTAGACTTGCTTTCAATGGTGCAAAAATCCTAGATTTTCTTTTGTTTCTGAAAAGGAGAGTAACCTATTGATTGAACTTAATAGAAGCCAATTTTTTTTGGCTCAAACTCTGCATACATCATGTACTAATACTGGTAACGCTATGCACCAGAGTGAGCAAGAATGGAGAAAGACTTAATATTGACTGCGTACTTAGTGTAAATTATGCTTACCAGTTCTATTGATGCCAATTTTTGTAATAATTATAACAATCATTGTGAGAATTCTATCCTTGAGAAGTCCTTTTCTCTCCTTCAAATCTTCACACTCAATGGAACAATAATGTCCTCACATACTGTCCATACTAAAACTTTTGTACATTTTTTTCTTGGTCTTAAATTGAAAATCAGAGCATCTGAATGACAACATTTCACTGTATACAGAAGCACTTTTGTTAAAGTTGTGACATATTTTCACTTTTCTTTTTTTTTCTGCGATGATGTACAATAAATGTGATGTATTCGTGTGTGGCCACAAGTGAAAATGCAATTCAACTGAGATGGATTCCCTTTTCTCTTTCCATTAATATTATAGAGCTCTGCACCCTTATGTACCTTTTCACTTTTTGTATTTCATTTCAGTCTGTTGGTGTTCCACGGTGAGCTGGATGCAAGATAGATACTGTACTAAATTGTACTGTTATTGATTGAAAAATGTAATAAAAAGCTGTTTGAGATCTCTTTTTGTTGTTGAGTTGAATCCAAAAGCAGCACTGAATGATTGTTTTGTAATGTAATGGAGCCTGTTACACACCCTTCACCATATTGATGCATAGTTCAGATTTAACATTTCTCAGCTTTGTGACTAATAGTAGTTGTGCAGAAATAGCTTCACTACTGTTTAAAGAGGACAAGGATTAAGATGGGGCAAGTAACAAAATTTAAAAGTAAAAACCAACCAGTTGCATGCAAGTATACAATTTAGGTTTACTTGTTTTAGAACAAAATGGTTTGATGATTGTGGGGGAGCTTTCCCATTATTTAAAACCATCAAATACTCATTGTCCACTTCAGTCATTTAGCTCTCATCTGTTGAGACGGAAAAAAAACCTTTATGACAGGACAAAAGTATTGTTGTAATCGAGGGTTCATGGATTATAGTTTACTGTTTCTTTATACCTTTCCCTTGCAGCAGCTGTAATATTTTTACAAACATACTTTTACAAGGTGTGGTTTTGATATATTTGCAGCAATTCTCCTCTTTAATGTGAAAATGGCACATAAGTTGTTTTCAGATGACCAATTAATCTTGTTGGATAGCACTTGAGCAAGATAACTTCTAGGACTTAACTTATACTTGCCTTTGACTTTTTCTTTTAATTGTATATTTCCATAATGCTTGAGTAATTTGAAGATTTGTTTGGTAAATAATTTTCTTATTAATCCCATGAAAAAAATGTAGTAAACATATCAGTGAGAGCAGTTACACTTGGTGATGTGTTCCTACATTATGATGAACATGGGCACTAAAGTTAATTTTGGGTCAGCCTCATACCTCCTGCTGCAAATACTATAAAATAAATTTGAGGAATTTTATTTTGATGTTTTTTTGGATCTCATGATGATAAAGAAAGCAAAAATATAATATAATAACTCCAGCCTAAAAAAAAAATTAAAACAGCATTTGATGGCAATTTACTTTATAATCTTGGCGCAAACCAGTCCTCCTGTGGCAACAATGAAATGTTGTGAAATGAAAAATGTTTGGAAATGTGAGATAACGACTCACGTTAGTTACTGTTGAACATCAAGTTGTCTGCTTTCAACTAAAAATTAACCAAAGAAAAGTTGATTCAATAATTCAACATTTACATGCACCTGACAGTTATACCGCTTTGACGCAGCGGTTAACGGTGAAGACACCCCCCTCTGGATTGATACAACACAAAAAAACGTTTTAAATTGCAGGTATATGCCTTAAATCATAATTTGTATTCGTGACATTTAACGCCATGGACTGAAGACTCAGCTTTAGAATTCGTCAGTATTTGATTGTTCTCTGCGAACCGCCATCTTCCCATCTCTGCCAACAAACGTTGCAACTACCGGAAGCTGCTGTCGTGGATGTACCAAACGTGCTCCCTCTCAAGGGGAGGTTACAAAATAAAATGTATTATTAACATTAAAATAAGACGAGTTGATGACGTTCCATATACGAACAAACACATATTGTAATTTCAGTGTTGTTTTACTACTTTATACTGAATACTGATTTGGTTTCTGGCTACACTTAATACGTGCCTTAGACACATTAACCGCCATGAAATGAAACTGTCCAAACTAATGACGTAGTTCCGTCTTTGCTTAGATAATGCCATCTTTGTAGGCCTGGCAAGGCGCTTTCATTTTTCACCTCGTGTAGAAAAATATTTTTCTAAGCTATATTTCTTACTTTGCATTTAGGACGAGACTAGTGCTTTGTTGAAGTTGTAGAACTTATTAGGCCTGCGCAAGCCATTTTGAAGAAATCGTTTTGTGGATCAGTTAGCGGGGGACCGTGCGCAGTTTTCGTTAAGAATCACGTTTGAACTGTCGTCGTCCGGTGTTGACGCCACAGATCCCCGTCCCAGCGAACAAAGGAACAGTAAGGCCGATGCACGCTTGTTAGCCCTGCCCGGGGGAAACATTATTTATGAAATAATTTAAAATTAAACCCACGCAATTTTGTCATAGTACTTTTACTTGAGACGTCTTTGTTTCAAATAAAACAAACCAATTAGCCTGACTCATTCAGTCATATTAGCAGCATCGGCTAGGGTTAGCCGCAATTGTGGACAAGTAGCGAGCTAACGGCTAACTTCGGCATTGTATTGAGTCAAACAAGTTTTCTTTTTGGGGAAAATGGCCGAAGTATATATTCGAGTAGCAGAGGAGGAGAATGAAGAACCCATGGAGATCCCGTCCGAGGATGACGGTACTGTTCTGCTTTCAACTGTGGCAGCTCAGTTTCCAGGAGCGTGCGGCCTGCGGTTCAGGAGCCCCGTGTCTCAGTGCATGCGGGGAGTACGTCTTGTGGAAGGGGTCCTGCACGCACCAGAAAACGGATGGGGCAATATCGTGTATGTTGTGAACTATCCAAAAGGTAGGTATGGATACTTTGTGCACACTTAATCTGTGACTAAACACTTTATCTGAACAGGTGGCCAAATGTAATGTTATTTATAATTTATGATGTAGCTTCAGCACACTGAAAATAGATGAGAATGACTTGACGAGTAAGTTTGTCCACGCCCACAGAAGTGCGCTCTGAGGCGGTAAATCCATTCACAAAAGAAGCATAACAAGATCAACATGCATATTATGCACACCTTGCCAAGGCTTATATAGCAGCCCAACAATAAATCGGTGTATATGCAGGTCTTGTTTTAATTTCATTTACAAAGGTCTTGACTAATTTTCAAGCCTACCGTGGGCTGCAACTAGCGTTTGTTTTCCGTGAGTTTAGCAATACTGTCAGGAAAATCAAAATTACTGATTCTCCAGATCCCTAATCATATATAAAATCCATATGTGGATCTCAATTAGTTTAAAAAAAAAAAAAAATTTAACTATTAAACTCCATTTCTAGTGCATACCTAGGTCATGATTAATTAATTTATTATTAGGAATCAATGTTGCATACTGCCAGGAAGTACTGCCACAAATGTGATAAGCATCTTTAAATTCATGCATTTAAGTAAATCTAGGTCTTAATCATCCCTACTTGTTTTCATTGAAATCTTACATACTTTTCCCAGTTTGAATGTGAAACGGGTATGGAAACGCAATTGATGTGGTTTTAAAGGTCTTACACAAAAGTTGCTGACCCCTACAGACAACCTGTAAATACTATCTTCGTAGAGGTTATATGTTTTGTTGACTGTTAAACTATAACTATAGAGAAGTTTTGATTTGAATTACAAGAAACATTGAATTATACTGGTCAGAATTTTAGAAAACACCCATAAGTTTACTGTCAGACAAATAATTCGCACCACCAACTACAGCCTCTAAAATTACATGAGTGGGAAGCCGAAAGTCATATCTTATCACTGTCTGTCAGGCTAAAATTTGAATTAATTCCCCTCTGTTGATCATGTAGACAACAAAAGGAAAATGGATGAAATAGATGCCTCCTCTGCTGTGAAAATGAAGAGAGGGGATATGAAGACATCTGACCTAATTGTACTGGGTCTACCTTGGAAAACAACTGAGCAAGACTTGAAGGATTATTTCAGTACATTTGGAGAAGTCATCATGGTTCAGGTATAACATTACTAGTATTGATATAAAACCCATTTATGTTTTGGGTTGTGTGCAGTGACAATTGATATTCATTGTTATTTTATCCTCCAGGTAAAACGAGACGCTAAGACTGGCAACTCTAAAGGATTTGGCTTTGTGAGGTTCACTGAGTATGAGGCTCAAGAAAAGGTGATTTCCCAACGCCATATGATTGACGGGAGATGGTGTGACTGCAAGCTCCCTAACTCGAAGGTGAATATGGTAATGTCCATGCATATACCCACACATAATGGGAATGTACACTGTGTTAACGTTGTTATGAACACACTATAACCTATAGTATTTTTTTCCCTTTTTTGTTTACAGCAAGGTCCAGATGAGCCACTGAGGAGCCGCAAAGTTTTTGTAGGCCGTTGCACAGAAGACATGACCACAGACGACCTACGGCAGTTCTTTATGCAGTACGGAGAAGTCACAGATGTCTTCATTCCCAAGCCATTCCGTGCTTTTGCCTTTGTCACATTTGCAGATGATCAGGTATAGTATTGAGTGTGTAGAAAGTGACCTTGTTTTAGTGGTACCCATGTCCAGATGATCTGATTCATGTCTTTTTTTTCTCACAGGTTGCCCAGTCTCTCTGTGGAGAGGACTTAATTATCAAAGGTGTCAGCGTTCATATCTCAAATGCTGAACCCAAACACGGCAATAGGCAGTTTGACCGTACAGCACGGTTTGGGAATGGTTTTGGAGCGCAAGCATTTGGTAGCAGCCGTAGTGGGTTAGGGAGCAGCACTAACAGTAGTCTGGCTAATTTTGGCTCCTTCAGTCTGAACCCTGCTATGATGGCTGCTGCTCAGGCTGCTCTGCAGAGTAGTTGGGGGATGATGGGTATGCTGGCAAGCCAGCAGCAGACATCCACCTCAGGCAGCACCTCCAGTGGAACAAGCTCTAGTAGGGACCAGAGTCAGTCTTTCAGTACAGGCAACAGCAACTACGGCACCAGCTCAGCCAGTCTTGGCTGGGGAACAGGGTCAAACTCTACAACCAGCGGTAGTGGGTTTAGCTCAGGTTTTGGGTCCAGTATGGAGTCAAAGTCATCTGGGTGGGGTATGTAAGTTAAGTGTTTGTATGGTAAGTATTGTGAGAAAGATGAGTCTTTTCAAAATTTATTTCTGGTGTTAATGCGTATCTGAAAACTTAACACTTTTTGTGGAAGATGTTTTGTACATTTGGAAAAAATGCTAAAGATTTAATTTAGAAAGTGTTGAAGTGAATTGTTTACCAGGATGTCCGACTAAAGTGCTATTTTTGATGTCTCATTTGTTTGTATCCATTTCAACTGGATTCTCTAATGCATGTATTGTGAAATGTGATTATAACCATTTTGAAAATGCATGAATGTTTGTGATTCACCATTATCTGGATTTGTCATCAACCTAAAAGGCAATCTTGCATTGGGAAGAATCTGGTTGAAACCTAAATGTTTTAAGTGCAACTTTATTTGCAGTCAAGTTCTGTGGAAAAGCCTTCATTGAAATCTCTTCTGCAGTTCACCTCTCTTCCATTTTCCTGTGAGGAAGCTCCTCTTTGGCAGCATTCTTGGGGTGATATCGGTATCATTCTCCCTCTTCCCACCTGTAAATGCTATGCCATCAAAGAACGGCTTCACTCCGCATGTTCTAAGAGACGGTGGGTGTTTTCACTTTTATCCACTTTTAAATGGAAAGAACTGCGCAACTGACATTTTAAGAACTGATGAGTGCGATTGAGGATGGCTTGTGGCGAAGAGTGAAGCGATGAGTGAGCGAACGGAGAGACGCGTGTAACGGACTGGTTGTGCGGTGAAAGAGCCCAATTTGACTGCTTTTTGAGTGTGTGAGTGGAAGCTGCAGATGCTACGAGCGCCTCCCCTAACATGGACATTCTTTAATTAGTACTTCAAGATTTTTTTTTTTAATCTTTGCAAGTTTTTCCTTACTCTTAAGTATGTCGATCAAGTGCAGAAATATCAAAATGTAGTGGAATGTTGTGATGAATATTTGTATTGCTTATATTATCTGATTTGAATGCTGTATGGTGTGTGCTTTCATGTTACCGAACTGATCTGTAAGTGTGTACTTGATGTGGATGACACCTGCTGAAGACTCTGGGGGACGCGAGTGATAGTGTGAGAACGTGGAGTGGTGTGTCCAATGGTTCCCAGTAGCTCTTGTTGTTTGTGGGGTGTTTAAAAACATGTCAAATGAAGGGAGTTCTCTAATAAAGTTCATTTGAATAGATGCTTAGTTGATATTACTTGAGTCAATTTGTCAAATAAAAAAACAAATCTAATTCGATTCACATATCTAGGGACCTTGGGCTCTGCTGGTCGAGGTCTCCGTTTGAACCCTGACTGAAGTCTGTTCTGAAGGATGAAGACGGAAGTTCCAACACTTTCAGTGTGTGGCCTTCTCAGACATGACATGGGGTAGTACCTGTCTTTTTGCTGCTTTTAATGGCTTGTCAGAGTGAATTATCCTTTATATTTTTCACAGATACATTTAAGGTTAGATGGAAGTTATTGGGGGGGGTCTTTGTCTTTCTTTTAACCTTAAACAGATAAACTCAGCAATGTGGCATCACCTCTCTGAACGATGTTTGTCCCCAATGTGGCTGAAGGAATAATGACACATTGCTGAATTGGTGATGGGGATTTGTAGATGAGTTTGTACGTTATGGGTAATTCGCCAGACAGTCTGAACAGTCTCAAGTTGTCCCTAAGTGCAAATCAACATATCAATAATTCTTACACTTTAAAGGAGAAACACGTTAAGTAGAAAACTAACAGTTTAAACCACTTAAATGCAAGATTAAGTCATCTTTAGAGTCTGTGTAGTAAGTAAGTGCCACTTTGGCAATGCTTAAAAAATTGTTTATCAGTTGTTTAGCACTGGTCATTTGGTCATTTTCACCAGTGCCAAATGTACTATTATCTGACATTTCATAAGCTGGTCCCTGAATAGATAAGTTATTTGTCTAAATGTTCAGAAAGTTTTGATGGAATTACTGTAATTGTAAGAAAAATTACAGCTGAAACAAACCCATAAAAGAATGACATTGGCACTTTTGATGACACTTAACAAATTGTCATGTATTAGTCAGCTTTCATGTTTATTTGAATGTTGGGCACAAGTGAGACACTGCAGGTCTGCCTGTGTCTTGTCCTTATTCTCTGCTTTCCTCCTCAGTTTCTCTGCTCTTCCTCTTCCCAGTATTCTTCTTTTTCAAATCCTTCTGCTCCTGGTTTAGTTCTTCACTTTTATTTTGTATGTAGATGGACTGAAATGAATAAAGAGAAATTAAACATTAAGTTTGCTGTCTGCTGTAAAATATATACCCCTACACAGTTACAGTGTACTACTGCATTTTTAGGATGAAATTACAATGTTTTTGAGCAGCCGACCATGACTAGCCTAAGTACATGGGTTTCATTCCGAAAAAAGATAGCATACATAACTAAGCGCTGTATAATTCCCCTCAGTTGAAATAACTCACCAATGCAGTGCTACGACGGGCTGCAAGCTTTACATCTTCTGCAGTCACTGTGCTTCTTTTAGCATGCCTGAAAAAGTTAAGACATGACACTAGTTTTACAAGGCTGGTTTAAGACAAAGGAACAAAAGAACTCCCTAGGTATTTTGACTATATTAAAATGTCAGTACTGTTAATATATATATATATATATATATATATAGTAAAAAAAAAAAAAAAAAAAAGATTCTCACCTTGCAAAGGCCTCCAGGTCTTTGGCAAATATATCTGAAAAAAAAGTCAATGCTAACAATGAGATGTTGAATATAGATTGCCTAAATTGTCAAACTGCATTATAATGAATATCGTTACTAACATTCAGAATATTTTTTTTAGTTAGTTACATATAGAGGAACTATTCGTTGATGAATCCATTGACAGAAAAATAATGAAACTATTTTGATAATTGATTGTCATTTTGTAAGAAAATATGTCAAAATTCTCTGGTTTCAGCATCTCTGATGTGAATAATTTGTAGTTTTGTAGCATTCTATGACGATAAACTCAATATGTTTGGGTTTTGGACTGTTTATTGGACAAAATAACATTTGAAGACATCACTTTGGGAAGTTTGGATGGACATTTTTCACAGTATATGGACATTTTACTGACCAAATGACTAATCTATTAACTGAGAAATTAACTGACAGATTAATCGATAAAAACCGCGGTTACAGTAACAGTAATTACATGTATTTCTGAGTCTATGTGAACTAAACTGGATAACTTTTGTTCTGTCATGATCACATCTTTCAAAATTAATTGAAAATCAGATCACCAGCAAATCTCTGAATTTATAGCCCTGTTTGCACATTTTTACATACCATTTTTTAAATAACACAATTTGCAACATTTTACTGTTAACATTTTGCAAAAAAAAAAAATCCCCCTTCAGTTGAAGACCTATCCAGGTGATTTTGTTTTTCAAATTAAATGTATGAAGGATCTGTTCAAAAAGTTTTTATATGTAAACACTGATCCAGCCACATATGTGGCTGACAGAGGAATGGTCAGGAGCTGGAGAGGAGTATGCTATGTGTGGTGGCAATGCAATGAATGCTGGATGATTGAACATTTCAGCAGAGGGGGTAAATGGGGCATACAAAGATCCTTTGGCTATTAGAGGACAGAAGGTGTGAATTGGTAAATTTTGGCCAAATGCAGAATACAGCGTTGTGTGGCCCAGCTTTACATTGATTGTAAATCTGAATGACAGTAGCAGCTATCCTGTACATGTGTGTATGGTGTATATACATGCTTTTTGTATTACATTACTAGAATTACTTTAGTTTTATTTTGTGCATTTTGGAATTACTCTGAAAAAAGTCAAAAATAAAATGTATTGAAGCACACTGTAAGATTTCTTATTTGTTTCTGTTACTTATTCACAAAGGTAGCACATCAGATTCTCTGCAGCCCTTTTCCAGAAGTTATGTGGTCAAACAGATCTTTGTGGAGGTCTACCCAATGAGTTAAACACTTCACTAAAAAGACTAATTATGTGTCTTATGTATTAATGTTTTCTGTATTAAAACTTGTCTCTGTGAGTTTGAACTAGGAGTTTTAAATTCATGCCTATGAGTTTTAATGGAATTTTTACTGCATGTGTCTTGGGACAGGATGAAACTAGTATCTTTGTTGACACCCACCGCATTGTCTGAATGTTGTCTCAGCTATTGCTGCTACGACTTGTCGACTGAACTCTCTCCGGTGGTCCTCCCCCGTCTTCTGACACAGACGACCCACAGTATAGTGTACTGCTGCCTTTAACCTCTAAAATTCAAAACATATCAGATTAGAAGAAATCAAGAAGGTGCTACATACTTCAGCCAGAGCTTCTGTTCGAAGTAATGTCATAAGACACTCAAAAGAGCACAACAAATTTAAATAGAACGACGAATGGATAAACCAATTAAAACTTGAATAATTTTTAAGTTTTTGTTAAAATCAACATTATGAGTCGATGAGCGCCCTAGCATCTGTGTCCCCACAGCTAATAGTTAAAACTAAGTTAATGTTATTCTCTAAATCTATAACTGTTCTTACCTGAAGTGTTTCGTCTTTATCAACTGACATTTTCATGTGAAGAAATTTAACCAACCACTTGAACAAAAACGACTTGCGCCACCACGATGGCTGCTGCTGCAACAAAGTGACGAGGCCACAGAAAGTCTCACAGAGTCCGGGTATTACACAAAATATCAAGACAAAACATTTTCAAGTAATTTGCTCGACGGTAACAGTCAGCCCGAAAAAGAAAACTCCCGGCACAAATTTAGCAAGCAAACCAACGACTCTTGAGATTCTTCCATTTTTTAATGAACAATTTTTATACCATCATCTTGTGGTTTGGAGGAGGTACTGCAGCTTTACCCAGTCACTGATCAAATCAAGTTAAACGCCCTAGCTGTGCTCTGTCAATAGTCAGTGGTGGAAAGCCAGGTATTTGTAACTGTAATGCCTTACTATACTATGACCTTTTTTATACCCTACTATACTACGACTTTTTATGCCTAACTATACTGTAACATTTTTATGCATTAATATTTTGACTTTTTTTTTTGCCTTTTATGTTGTTTCTATGACATTTTTATGCCTTTCTATAAAATTCCTTTTTTATTCCTTTTTTATTCCTCACTATACTATGACATTTTTATGATTTACCATACAATAACTTTTTTTATGCCTTACTCTACTGTTAAATTTTTATGCCTTAGTATAGGATGATTTATTTATGAGTAGTAATGATGGAAAAGTTGTTGGGACTGTCTCCTCACAGTGAGAATGTTGTGGGTTCAAACTCCAAGCATGGGGCCTGTCTATGTGGAATTTGGATGTTCTCCCTGTATAGAGTATACTATGACGTTTTTTGACCTTGTTATGCCTTACTATACTGTGTCATATTTGACGTTTATTCATGCCTTAATGTACTATAAAGTTTTTATGACATTTTATGCCTTACTATACTATGACGTTGTTTGATGTTTTTATGCCTTACTATACTGTGACTGTTGTTGATGTTTTTATGCATTACTATATTATGACATTTTTATGAAATTTAATGGCTTACTATACTTTGTATTTGATATTTGAATGTCATACTGTACTATTAAGTTTTTATGGTATTTTTTGCCCAACTATACTGTGACATTCTTTGGCATTTTTATGCTTTATTATACTACGACTTTTTTATTCCTTACTATACTTTGTTGTATTTGATAATTGTATGCCTTGTTGTACTATGAATTTTTATGCCTTACAATACGATCACGATTTTATGATATTTTATGCACTTCTATACTGTGACATTTTTTGATGTTTTTATGCCTGACTATACTATGACATTTTTTGACATTTTATGCCTTATTATACTGTGACATTTTTTGATGTATTTATTCCTTACTATAATATGACTTTTTAAAGAATTTTTATGCCTTACTATACTATGACTTTTTAAGCCTTAACATACTATGACATTTTTATGACTTTTTATGCCTTACTATACTATGACTTTTTAAGCCTTAACATACAATGACGTTTATATGACTTTTTATGACTTTTTATGCCTTACTATATTATGACGTTTTTATGACTTTTTATGCCTTATCATACTATGACGTTTTTATGCCTTACTATAAATACTGTCGTTTTTATGACTTTTTATGCCTTAACATACTATGACGTTTTTATGACTTTTTATGCCTTACTATACTATGACTTTTTATGCCTTACTATACTATTACGTTTTTATGACTTTTTATGCCTTACTATACTATGACTTTTTGTGCCTCATCATACTATGACGTTTTTATGCCTTACTATATATACTATGTCGTTTTTATGACTTTTTGTGCCCTACTATACTATGTCGTTTTTATGACTTTTTATACCTTATTATACTATGTCGTTTTTATGACTTTTTATGCCCTATGATACTATGTCGTTTTTATGACTTTTTATGCCTTACTATACTATGTCGTTATTATGACTTTTTATGCCTTACTATACTATGACCTTTTATGCCTTACTATACTATGACGTTTTTATGACGTTTATATGCCTTACTATACTATGACGTTTTTATGACTTTTTATGACTTTTTATGCTTACTATACTATGACGTTTTTATGACGTTTATATGCCTTATTATACTATGACGTTTTTATGACGTTTTTATACCTTACTATACTATGTCGTTTTTATGCCTTACTATACTATTACGTTTTTATGACTTTTTATGCCTTACTATACTATGACTTTTTATGACTTTTTATGCCTTACAATACGATCACGATTTTATGATATTTTATGCACTTCTATACTGTGACATTCTTTGGCATTTTTATGCTTTATTATACTACGACTTTTTTATTCCTTACTATAATATGACTTTTTATGCCTTACTATACTGTGACGTTTTTATGCCTTACTATACTATTACGTTTTTATGACTTTTTATGCCTTACTATACTATGTCGTTTTTATGCCTTACTATACTATTACGTTTTTATGACTTTTTATGCCTTACTATACTATGTCGTTTTTATGACTTTTTATGCCTTACTATACGATGACATTTTTATGCCTTACTATACTATGACTTTTTAAGCCTTAACATACTATGACATTTTTATGACTTTTTATGCCTTACTATACTATGACTTTTTATAAATTACTATACTATGAACTTTTATGCCTTACTATACTATGTCGTTTTTATGACTTTTTATGCCTTACTATACGATAACTTTTTATGCCTTACTATACTATGACTTTTTAAGCCTTAACATACTATGACATTTTTATGACTTTTTATGCCTTACTATACTATGACTTTTTATGCCTTACAGTACTATGACTTTTTAAGCCTTAACATACAATGACATTTATTACTTGATATACTATGACGATTTTATGACTTTTTATGACTTACTATACAATGATGTATTTATGCCATACTATACTATGACATTTTTATGACTTTTCATGCCTTATTATCCTATGACATTTTTATGACTTTTCATGCCTTACTATACTATGACGTTTTTATGACTTTTTATGCTTTGCTATACTATGACTTTTTATGCCTTACTATACTATGACGTTTTTATGACTTTTTATGCCTTACTATACTATGTCTTTTTTTATGACGTTTTATGTGCTTATTCTCTTTTTAAGCCTTAACATACAATGACATTTATTACTTGATATACTATGACGATTTTATGACTTTTTATGCTTTGCTAACTATGACTTTTTATGCCTTACTATACTATGACTTTTTATTACTTGATATACTATGACGATTTTATGACTTTTTATGACTTACTATACTATGACTTGTTTATGCCATACTATACTATGACATTTTTATGACTTTTCATGCCTTATTATCCTATGACGTTTTTATGACTTTTTATGCCTTACTATACTATGACATTTTTATGACTTTTCATGCCTTACTATACTATGACGTTTTTATGACTTTTTATGCTTTGCTATACTATGACTTTTTATGCCTTACTATACTATGACGTTTTTATGACTTTTTATGCCTTACTATACTATGTCTTTTTTTATGACGTTTTATGTGCTTATTCTACTATGACTTTTTAAGCCTTAACATACAATGACATTTATTACTTGATATACTATGACGATTTTATGACTTTTTATGCTTTGCTAACTATGACTTTTTATGCCTTACTATACTATGACTTTTTATTACTTGATATACTATGACGATTTTATGACTTTTTATGACTTACTATACTATGACTTATTTATGCCATACTATACTATGACGTTTTTATGACTTTTTATGCCTTATTATACTATGACATTTTTATGACTTTTCATGCCTTACTACACTATGACGTTTTTATGACTTTTCATGCCTTACTATACTATGACGTTTTTATGACTTTTTATGACATACTATACTATGGCATATTTATGCCATACTATACTATGACATTTTTATGACCTTTCATGCCTTACTATACTATGACGTTTTTATGACTTTTTATGCCTTACTATACTATGACGTTTTTATGACTTTTTATGACATACTATACTATGACGTATTTATGCCATACTATACTATGACGTTTTTATGACTTTTTATGCCTTACTATACTATGACATTTTTATGACTTTTTATGCCTTACTATACTATGACATTTTTATGACTTTTTATGCCTTACATACTATGACGTTTTTATGACTTTTCATGCCTTACTATACTATTACATTTTTATGCCCTACTATACTATGACGTTGTTATGACTTTTTATGCCTTACTATACTATGACGTTTTTATGCCTTATTATACTATGACGTTTTTATACCTTACTATACTATGTCGTTTTTATGCATTACTATACTATTACGTTTTTATGACTTTTTATGCCTTACTATACTATGTCGTTTTCATGACTTTTTATGTCTTACTATACTATGACTTTTTATGCATTACTATACTATGACCTTTTATGCCCTACTATACTATGACTGTTTTTGACATTTTTTTGCCTTACTGTAATATGAAATTTTCATGACATGTTATGCCCTGCTATACTGTGACATTCTATGCCTTACTATCCTATGATGTTTTTTGAACTTTTTATGCCCTTATATACGATGAAATTTTTTTGTTTTTTTTTATGCCTTACTATGCTATGATGTTTTTTGATGTTTTTATGCCTTACTATACTGTGAATGTTCTTGGCGTTTTTTTGCCTTCCTATATTATGATGTTTTTGTGAAATTTTATGCTTTACTATACGTTTTAGTATTTGATAATTGTATGCCTTGTTGTACTATGAAGATTTTATGACTTGTTATTAAATAAAATTTTCATGACATTTTATGCCTTACTATACTATGGCGTTTTTTGACATTTGTATGCCTTACTGTAGTATGAAGCTTTCATGACATGTTAGGCCCTACTATACTGTGACATTTTATGCCGTACTATACTACGATTTTTTAAAATGTTTTTATGCCTTAATATATTAGTTTTTTGGCATTTTTATGCCTTACTATACTATGACTTTTTATGCCTTACTATGCTATGACGTTTTTATGACTTTTCATGCCTTACTATACTATGACGTTTTTATGACTTTTTATGCCTTACTATACTATGTCTTTTTTATTACGTTTTATGTGCTTATTCTACTATGACTTTTTATGCTTATCTAACTATGATTTTTTATGCCTTACTATACTATGACTTTTTATGCCTTACTGTACTATGACTTTTTATTACTTGATATACTATGACGATTTTATGACTTTTTATGACTTACTATACTTTGACTTATTTATGCCATACTATACTATGACGTTTTTATGACTTTTTATGCCTTATTATACTATGACGTTTTTATGACTTTTTATGCCTTATTATACTATGACGTTTTTATGACTTTTCATGCCTTACTATACTATGACGTTTTTATGACATTTTATGACATACTATACTATGACGTATTTATGCCATACTATACTATGACGTTTTTATGACTTTTTATGCCTTACTATACTATGACATTTACATGACTTTTTATGCCTTACTATACTTTGACATTTTTATGACTTTTCATGCCTTATTATACTATGACGTTTTTATGACTTTTTATGCCTTACTATGCTTTGACATTTTTATGACTTTTCATGCCTTACTATACTATGACGTTTTTATGGCTTTTCATGCCTTACTATACTATGACGTTTATATTACTTTTTATGCTTTGCTATACTATGACTTTTTATGCCTTACTATACTATGACGTTTTTATGAATTTTTATGCCTTACTATACTATGTAATTTTTATGACGTTTTTTGTGCTTACTCTACTATGACTTTTTATGCTTTGCTAACTATGACTTTTTATGCCTTACTATACTATGACCTTTTATGCCCTACTATACTATGACTGTTTTTGACATTTTTTTGCCTTACTGTAATATGAAATTTTCATGACATGTTATGCCCTGCTATACTGTGACATTCTATGCCTTACTATCCTATGATGTTTTTTGAACTTTTTATGCCCTTATATACGATGAAATTTTTTTGTTTTTTTTTATGCCTTACTATGCTATGATGTTTTTTGATGTTTTTATGCCTTACTATACTGTGAATGTTCTTGGCGTTTTTTTGCCTTCCTATATTATGATGTTTTTGTGAAATTTTATGCTTTACTATACGTTTTAGTATTTGATAATTGTATGCCTTGTTGTACTATGAAGATTTTATGACTTGTTATTAAATAAAATTTTCATGACATTTTATGCCTTACTATACTATGGCGTTTTTTGACATTTGTATGCCTTACTGTAGTATGAAGTTTTCATGACATGTTAGGCCCTACTATACTGTGACATTTTATGCCGTACTATACTACGATTTTTTAAAATGTTTTTATGCCTTAATATATTAGTTTTTTGGCATTTTTATGCCTTACTATACTATGACTTTTTATGCCTTACTATGCTATGACGTTTTTATGACTTTTCATGCCTTACTATACTATGACGTTTTTATGACTTTTTATGCCTTACTATACTATGTCTTTTTTATTACGTTTTATGTGCTTATTCTACTATGACTTTTTATGCTTATCTATGATTTTTTATGCCTTACTATACTATGACTTTTTATGCCTTACTGTACTATGACTTTTTATTACTTGATATACTATGACGATTTTATGACTTTTTATGACTTACTATACTTTGACTTATTTATGCCATACTATACTATGACGTTTTTATGACTTTTTATGCCTTATTATACTATGACGTTTTTATGACTTTTTATGCCTTATTATACTATGACGTTTTTATGACTTTTCATGCCTTACTATACTATGACGTTTTTATGACTTTTTATGACATACTATACTATGACGTATTTATGCCATACTATACTATGACGTTTTTATGACTTTTTATGCCTTACTATACTATGACATTTACATGACTTTTTATGCCTTACTATACTTTGACATTTTTATGACTTTTCATGCCTTATTATACTATGACGTTTTTATGACTTTTTATGCCTTACTATGCTTTGACATTTTTATGACTTTTCATGCCTTACTATACTATGACGTTTTTATGGCTTTTCATGCCTTACTATACTATGACGTTTATATTACTTTTTATGCTTTGCTATACTATGACTTTTTATGCCTTACTATACTATGACGTTTTTATGAATTTTTATGCCTTACTATACTTTGTCATTTTTATGACGTTTTTTGTGCTTACTCTACTATGACTTTTTATGCTTTGCTAACTATGACTTTTTATGCCTTACTATACTATGACTTTTGATGTCTTACTGTACTATGACTTTTTATGACATACTATACTATGACGTATTTATGCCATACTATACTATGACGTTTTTATGACGTTTTTATGAGTTTTTATTCCTTACTATACTATGACGTTTTTATGACTTTTTATGCCTTACTATACTATGACATTTTTATGACTTTTCATGCCTTACTATACTATGACGTATTTATGCTATACTATACTATGACATTTTTATGACTTTTATAACTTACTATACTATGACGTTTTTATGACTTTTTATGCCTTATTATACTATGACGTTTTTATGACGTTTTATGCCTTACTATACTATGACATTTTTATGACTTTTCATGCCTTACTATACTATGACATTTTTATGCCCTACTATACTATGACGTTGTTATGACTTTTTATGCCTTAATATACTATGACTTTTTATGCCTTACTGTACTATAACTTTTTATGCCTTATATTACTATGACGATTTTATGACTTTTTATGCCTTACTATACTATGACTTTTTATACCTTACTATACTATGACGTTTTTATGACTTTTTATGCCTTACTATACTATGTCGTTTTTATGACTTTGTATGCCTTACTATACTATGTCGTTTTTATGACTTATTATGCCTTACTATACTATGACTTTTTATGCCTTACTATACTATGACGTTTTTATGACTTTTTATGCCTTAATATAGTATGTCGTTTTTATGACTTTTTATGCCTTACTATACTATGACGTTTTATGCCTTACTATAATATGACATTTTTATGACTTTTTATGCCTTACTATACTATGCCGTTTTTATGACTTTTCATGCCTTACTATACCATAACATTTTTATGCCCTGCTATACTATGACGTTTTTATGACTTTTTATGCCTTAATATAGTATGTCGTTTTTATGACTTTTTATGCCTTACTATACTATGACGTTTTTTTGCCTTACTATACTGTGACGTGTTTATGACTTTTTATGCCTTACTACACTATGACTTTTTATGCCTTACTATACTATGGATTTTTAAGCCTTACTATACTATGACTTTTTATGACTTTTTATGCCTTACTATACTATGACGTTTTTTTGCCTTACTATAGTGTGACGTGTTTATGACTTTTTATGCCTTACTATAGTATGACGTTTTTATGACTTTTTATGCCTTACTATATTATGACTTTTTATGCCTTACTGTACTATAACTTTTTATGCCTTACTATACTATGACGTTTTTATGACTTTTCATGCCTTACTATGCTATGACGTTTTATGACTTTTTATGACTTACTATACTATGACGTATTTATGCCATACTATACTATGACGTTTTTATGACTTTTTATGCCTCACTATACTCTGACGTTTTTATGACTTTTTATGCCTTACTATACTATGCCGTTTTTATGACTTTTCATGCCTTACTATACCATAACATTTGTATGCCCCGCTATACTATGACGTTTTTATGACTTTTTATGCCTTAATATAGTATGTCGTTTTTATGACTTTTTATGCCTTAATATAGTATGTCGTTTTTATGACTTTTTATGCCTTACTATACTATGACGTTTTTTTGCCTTACTATACTATGACGTTTTTATGACTTTTTATGCCTTACTATACTATGACATTTTTATGACTTTTCATGCCTTACTATACTATGACGTATTTATGCTATACTATACTATGACATTTTTATGACTTTTATTGCCTTACTATACTATGACGATTTTATGACTTTTTATGACTTATTATACTATGACGTTTTTATGCTATACTATACTATGACATTTTTATGACTTTTCATGCCTTACTATACTATGACGTATTTATGCTATACTATACTATGACATTTTTATGACTTTTATAACTTACTATACTATGACGTTTTTATGACTTTTTATGCCTTATTATACTATGACGTTTTTATGCTATACTATACTATGGCATTTTTATGACTTTTACTGCCTTACTATACTATGACTTTTTTATGACTTTTCATGCCTTATTATACTATTACATTTTTATGCCCTACTATACCATGACGTTTTTATGACGTTTTATGCCTTACTATACTATGACAGTTTTATGACTTTTCATGCCTTACTATACTATGACATTTTTATGCCCTACTATACTATGACGTTGTTATGACTTTTTATGCCTTACTATACTATGACATTTTTATGCCTTACTGTACTATAACTTTTTATGCCTTAATATACTATGACGATTTTATGACTTTTTATGCCTTACTACACTATGACTTTTTATACCTTACTATACTATGACGTTTTTATGACTTTTTATGCCTTACTATACTATGTCGTTTTTATGACTTTTTATGCCTTACTATACTATGACTTTTTATACCTTACTATACTATGACATTTTTATGACTTTTCATGCCTTACTATACTATGACGTTTTTATTACTTTTTATGCTTTGCTATACTATGACTTTTTATGCCTTACTATACTATGACGTTTTTATGAATTTTTATGCCTTACTATACTATGTCATTTTTATGACGTTTTTTGTGCTTACTCTACTATGACTTTTTATGCTTTGCTAACTATGACTTTTTATGCCTTACTATACTATGACTTTTGATGTCTTACTGTACTATGACTTTTTATTCCTTGATATACTATGACGTTTTTATGACTTTTTATGACATACTATACTATGACGTATTTATGCCATACTATACTATGACGTTTTTATGACTTTTTATGCCTTACTATACTATGACGTTTTTATGACTTTTTATGCCTTACTATACTATGACATTTTTATGACTTTTCATGCCTTACTATACTATGACGTATTTATGCTATACTATACTATGACATTTTTATGACTTTTATAACTTACTATACTATGACGTTTTTATGACTTTTTATGCCTTATTATACTATGACGTTTTTATGCTATACTATACTATGACATTTTTATGACTTTTATTGCCTTACTATACTATGACTTTTTTATGACTTTTCATGCCTTATTATACTATTACATTTTTATGCCCTACTATACCATGACGTTTTTATGACGTTTTATGCCTTACTATACTATGACATTTTTATGACTTTTCATGCCTTACTATACTATGACATTTTTATGCCCTACTATACTATGACGTTGTTATGACTTTTTATGCCTTACTATACTATGACTTTTTATGCCTTACTGTACTATAACTTTTTATGCCTTAATATACTATGACGATTTTATGACTTTTTATGTCTTACTATACTATGACTTTTTATACCTTACTATACTATGACGTTTTTATGACTTTTTATGCCTTACTATACTATGTCGTTTTTATGACTTTGTATGCCTTACTATACTATGACTTTTTATACCTTACTATACTATGACGTTTTTATGACTTTTTATGCCTTATTATGCTATGACATTTCTATGACTTTTTATGCATTACTATACTATGTCGTTTTTATGACTTTTTATGCCTTACTATACTATGACTTTTATAACTTACTATACTATGACGTTTTTATGACTTTTTATGCCTTACTATACTATGTCGTTTTTATGACTTTGTATGCCTTACTATACTATGTCGTTTTTATGACTTATTATGCCTTACTATACTATGACTTTTTATGCCTTACTATACTATGACATTTTTATGACTTTTTATGCCTTACTATACTATGCCGTTTTTATGACTTTTCATGCCTTACTATACCATAACATTTTTATGCCCTGCTATACTATGACGTTTTTATGACTTTTCATGCCTTAATATAGTATGTCGTTTTTATGACTTTTTATGCCTTACTATACTATGACGTTTCATGCCTTACTATAATATGACATTTTTATGACTTTTATTGCCTTACTATACTATGACTTTTTTATGACTTTTCATGCCTTATTATACTATTACATTTTTATGCCCTACTATACCATGACGTTTTTATGACGTTTTATGCCTTACTATACTATGACATTTTTATGACTTTTCATGCCTTACTATACTATGACATTTTTATGCCCTACTATACTATGACGTTGTTATGACTTTTTATGCCTTACTATACTATGACTTTTTATACCTTACTATACTATGACATTTTTATGACTTTTTATGCCTTACTATACTATGTCGTTTTTATGACTTTGTATGCCTTACTATACTATGACTTTTTATACCTTACTATACTATGACGTTTTTATGACTTTTTATGCCTTATTATGCTATGACATTTCTATGACTTTTTATGCATTACTATACTATGTCGTTTTTATGACTTTTTATGCCTTACTATACTATGACTTTTTATACCTTACTATACTATGACGTTTTTATGACTTTTTATGCCTTACTATACTATGTCGTTTTTATGACTTTGTATGCCTTACTATACTATGTCGTTTTTATGACTTATTATGCCTTACTATACTATGACTTTTTATGCCTTACTATACTATGACATTTTTATGACTTTTTATGCCTTACTATACCATAACATTTTTATGCCCTGCTATACTATGACGTTTTTATGACTTTTTATGCCTTAATATAGTATGTCGTTTTTATGACTTTTTATGCCTTACTATACTATGACGTTTTATGCCTTACTATAATATGACATTTTTATGACTTTTTATGCCTTACTATACTATGTCGTTTTTATGACTTTTCATGCCTTACTATACCATAACATTTTTATGCCCTGCTATACTATGACGTTTTTATGACTTTTCATGCCTTAATATAGTATGTCGTTTTTATGACTTTTTATGCCTTACTATACTATGACGTTTCATGCCTTACTATAATATGACATTTTTATGACTTTTATTGCCTTACTATACTATGACTTTTTTATGACTTTTCATGCCTTATTATACTATTACATTTTTATGCCCTACTATACCATGACGTTTTTATGACGTTTTATGCCTTACTATACTATGACATTTTTATGACTTTTCATGCCTTACTATACTATGACATTTTTATGCCCTACTGTACTATGACGTTGTTATGACTTTTTATGCCTTACTATACTATGACTTTTTATACCTTACTATACTATGACTTTTTATGACTTTTTATGCCTTACTATACTATGTCGTTTTTATGACTTTGTATGCCTTACTATACTATGACTTTTTATACCTTACTATACTATGACGTTTTTATGACTTTTTATGCCTTATTATGCTATGACATTTCTATGACTTTTTATGCATTACTATACTATGTCGTTTTTATGACTTTTTATGCCTTACTATACTATGACTTTTTATACCTTACTATACTATGACGTTTTTATGACTTTTTATGCCTTACTATACTATGTCGTTTTTATGACTTTGTATGCCTTACTATACTATGTCGTTTTTATGACTTATTATGCCTTACTATACTATGACTTTTTATGCCTTACTATACTATGACATTTTTATGACTTTTTATGCCTTACTATACTATGCCGTTTTTATGACTTTTCATGCCTTACTATACCATAACATTTTTATGCCCTGCTATACTATGACGTTTTTATGACTTTTTATGCCTTAATATAGTATGTCGTTTTTATGACTTTTTATGCCTTACTATACTATGACGTTTTATGCCTTACTATAATATGACATTTTTATGACTTTTTATGCCTTACTATACTATGCCGTTTTTATGACTTTTCATGCCTTACTATACCATAACATTTTTATGCCCTGCTATACTATGACGTTTTTATGACTTTTTATGCCTTAATATAGTATGTCGTTTTTATGACTTTTTATGCCTTACTATACTATGACGTTTTTTTGCCTTACTATACTGTGACGTGTTTATGACTTTTTATGCCTTACTACACTATGACTATTTATGCCTTACTATACTATGATGTTTTTATGACTTTTTATGCCTTACTATACTATGACGTTTTTTTGCCTTACTATAGTGTGACGTGTTTATGACTTTTTATGCCTTACCATACTATGACGTTTTTATGACTTTTTATGCCTTACTACACTATGACTTTTTATGCCATACTATACTATGACATTTTTATGACTTTCTATGCCTTACTATACTATGACTTTTTATGCCATACTATACTATGACGTTTTTATGACTTTTTATGACTTACTATACTATGTCGTTTTTATGACTTTTTATGACTTTCTATGCCTTACTATACTATGACGTTTTTATGACTTTTTATGCCTTACTATACTATGACATTTTTATGCCCTACTATACCATGACGTTTTTATGACGTTTTATGCCTTACTATACTATGACATTTTTATGACTTTTCATGCCTTACTATACTATGACATTTTTATGCCCTACTATACTATGACGTTGTTATGACTTTTTATGCCTTACTATACTATGACTTTTTATACCTTACTATACTATGACATTTTTATGACTTTTTATGCCTTACTATACTATGTCGTTTTTATGACTTTGTATGCCTTACTATACTATGACTTTTTATACCTTACTATACTATGACGTTTTTATGACTTTTTATGCCTTATTATGCTATGACATTTCTATGACTTTTTATGACTTTTTATACCTTACTATACTATGTCGTTTTTATGACTTTTTATGCCTTACTATACTATGACTTTTTATACCTTACTATACTATGACGTTTTTATGACTTTTTATGCCTTACTATACTATGTCGTTTTTATGACTTTGTATGCCTTACTATACTATGTCGTTTTTATGACTTATTATGCCTTACTATACTATGACTTTTTATGCCTTACTATACTATGACATTTTTATGACTTTTTATGCCTTACTATACTATGCCGTTTTTATGACTTTTCATGCCTTACTATACCATAACATTTTTATGCCCTGCTATACTATGACGTTTTTATGACTTTTTATGCCTTAATATAGTATGTCGTTTTTATGACTTTTTATGCCTTACTATACTATGACGTTTTATGCCTTACTATACTATGACATTTTTATGACTTTTTATGCCTTACTATACTATGCCGTTTTTATGACTTTTCATGCCTTACTATACCATAACATTTTTATGCCCTGCTATACTATGACGTTTTTATGACTTTTTATGCCTTAATATAGTATGTCGTTTTTATGACTTTTTATGCCTTACTATACTATGACGTTTTTTTGCCTTACTATACTGTGACGTGTTTATGACTTTTTATGCCTTACTACACTATGACTATTTATGCCTTACTATATTATGACTTTTTATGACTTTTTATGCCTTACTATACTATGACGTTTTTTTGCCTTACTATAGTGTGACGTGTTTATGACTTTTTATGCCTTACCATACTATGACGTTTTTATGACTTTTTATGCCTTAGTACACTATGACTTTTTATGCCTTACTATACTACGGATTTTTATGCCTTACTATATTATGACTTTTTATGCCTTACTATAGTATGACGTTTTTATGACTTTTTATGACTTACTATACTATGTCTTTTTTATGACTTTTTATGACTTTCTATGCCTTACTATACTATGACGTTTTTATGACTTTTTATGCCTTACTATATTATGACTTTTTATGCCTTACTGTACTATAACTTTTTATGCCTTACTATACTATGACGTTTTTATGACTTTTCATGCCTTACTATACTATGACGTTTTATGACTTTTTATGACTTACTATACTATGACGTATTTATGCCATACTATACTATGACGTTTTTATGACTTTTTATGCCTCACTATACTCTGACGTTTTTATGACTTTTTATGACTTTCTATGCCTTACTATACTATGCCGTTTTTATGACTTTTTATGACTTTCTATGCCTTACTATACCATAACATTTGTATGCCCCGCTATACTATGACGTTTTTATGACTTTTTATGCCTTAATATAGTATGTCGTTTTTATGACTTTTTATGCCTTACTACACTATGACTTTTTATGCCTTACTATATTATGACTTTTTATGCCTTACTGCACTATAACTTTTTATGCCTTGATATACTATGACGATTTTATGACTTTTTATGCCTCACTATACTATGACGTTTTTATGACTTTTCATGCCTTAATATACTATGACGTTTTCATGACTTTGTATGCCTTACTATACTATGACTTTTTATACCTTACTATACTATGATGTTTTTATGACTTTTTATGCCTTATTATGCTATGACATTTCTATGACTTTTTATGCATTACTATACTATGTCGTTTTTATGACTTTTTATGCCTTACTATACTATGACTTTTTATACCTTACTATACTATGACGTTTTTATGACTTTTTATGCCTTACTATACTATGTCGTTTTTATGACTTTGTATGCCTTACTATACTATGTCGTTTTTATGAGTTATTATGCCTTACTATACTATGACTTTTTATGCCTTACTATACTATGACATTTTTATGACTTTTTATGCCTTACTATACTATGCCGTTTTTATGACTTTTCATGCCTTACTATACCATAACATTTTTATGCCCTGCTATACTATGACGTTTTTATGACTTTTTATGCCTTAATATAGTATGTCGTTTTTATGACTTTTTATGCCTTACTATACTATGACGTTTTATGCCTTACTATAATATGACATTTTTATGACTTTTTATGCCTTACTATACTATGCCGTTTTTATGACTTTTCATGCCTTACTATACCATAACATTTTTATGCCCTGCTATACTATGACGTTTTTATGACTTTTTATGCCTTAATATAGTATGTCGTTTTTATGACTTTTTATGCCTTACTATACTATGACGTTTTTTTGCCTTACTATACTGTGACGTGTTTATGACTTTTTATGCCTTACTACACTATGACTATTTATGCCTTACTATATTATGACTTTTTATGACTTTTTATGCCTTACTATACTATGACGTTTTTTTGCCTTACTATAGTGTGACGTGTTTATGACTTTTTATGCCTTACCATACTATGACGTTTTTATGACTTTTTATGCCTTACTACACTATGACTTTTTATGCCTTACTATACTACGGATTTTTATGCCTTACTATATTATGACTTTTTATGCCTTACTATAGTATGACGTTTTTATGACTTTTTATGACTTACTATACTATGTCGTTTTTATGACTTTTTATGACTTTCTATGCCTTACTATACTATGACGTTTTTATGACTTTTTATGCCTTACTATATTATGACTTTTTATGCCTTACTGTACTATAACTTTTTATGCCTTACTATACTATGACGTTTTTATGACTTTTCATGCCTTACTATACTATGACGTTTTATGACTTTTTATGACTTACTATACTATGACGTATTTATGCCATACTATACTATGACGTTTTTATGACTTTTTATGCCTTACTATACTATGCCGTTTTTATGACTTTTCATGCCTTACTATACCATAACATTTGTATGCCCCGCTATACTATGACGTTTTTATGACTTTTTATGCCTTAATATAGTATGTCGTTTTTATGACTTTTTATGCCTTACTATACTATGACGTTTTTTTGCCTTACTATACTATGACGTTTTTATGACTTTTTATGCCTTACTACACTATGACTTTTTATGCCTTACTATATTATGACTTTTTATGCCTTACTGCACTATAACTTTTTACGCCTTGATATACTATGACGATTTTATGACTTTTTATGCCTCACTATACTATGACGTTTTTATGACTTTTCATGCCTTAATATACTATGACGTTTTCATGACATTTTCATTCCTTGCTATTCTATGACGTTTTTATGCCTTATTATAGTATGACGTTTTTGTCAAATTTTATGCCTTACCATACGTTTTTGTATTTAATAATTGTATGCCTTGTTGTACTATGAAGATTTTATGAACTATTATAAAATAAAATTTTCATGACTTTTTATGCCTTACTATACTATGGATTTTTATGCCTTACTATAGTGTGACGTTTTTATGACTTTTTATGACTTACTATACTATGTCGTTTTTATGACTTTTTATGCCTTACTATACTATGACGTTTTTCTGACATTTTCATGCCTTACTATGCTATGACTGTTTTTGACGTTTTTTTTTGCCATACTGTTGTATGAAGTTTTCATGACATGTTATGCTCTACTATACTGTGACATTTTATGCCTTACTATATTATGACATTTTTTGACATTTTTATGTCTTACTATACTATGAAGTTTTTTCACGTTTTGATGCCTTACTTCTATGATGTTTTTAAGACATTTTATCCCCTTTATACTGTGATGTTTATTTACGTTTTTATGCCTCACTATACTTTGATGGTTTTTGACATTTTTATGCCTTATTATACTATAACTGTTTCTGATGATTTAATGCCTTACTATACTATGACATTTTATGCCTTTTTATATTATGAGGTTTTTTGATGTTTTCATGCCTTGTTATACAATGACATTTTTATGCCTTACTACACTATGACATTTTTTCAAAAATGTTTAATACCTTAATGTACTATTATGCTTTTATTACATTTTACTATACTATGACATTACTATACTACTATACAATGTAGACATGAGACTGTAGACATGAATTTGCCAACTCTTGACGTTCATTTTCTTCCTTTATTTTCTCTTTTCCTCTTTTTTGTGACTCCTTTGTGTATTTTATTCATTTTGCATTTTGTGGGAGAATAATATGGCAAAACAGTTCATGCACTAAAACCAACCATCTATAACAAGGTTATACACATTATACATGTTTATGCATAAGTCTTAGTAATCCAAAAATGTATCAAATATCAGTCATAATATTGGTACAAATACTTCTTCCACCACTGACAACAGTACAATAGCTACATTGTGTGGCTGAGCTTATTTAATGTAACTACCGTAAATTCTTTTCTCCAAAGTCTGAAATGGTATTAGCTGACATGAATAATTATAAGTACAATCACAGAGTCCTTTTATAAATTTGCTTGCAGACTCGATCCTCACAGGTAAGTTCCTGAAAAGAGAAAACAAATGAAGCTGTGAAATTTACCACTGTGCATTGGTGTTACATTGTAATAGTGACTACATAGTTGAATCAAAAGGGTCATTTTGACATGTGTACCTGATAAATCTAATATATACAATTTTTTTATGTGGATGTAAAAATTTAAAGACTGTCTGAGCCCACAAAATACTGGGAATCAGTATCACATATTAGACACTAACTGGGTTGTAAGGGGCCACCAAGGCAAAACTGCAGTCATACCAAATGAAGCTCATCTCCCTGGATCCAGTGAATCCACCCTCTGTTCTTCTTTTCTCCTTTCTGAACACATACCAGCTTATGATTGTCCCAGCTGACCACAGTCTAACAGAGAATGAAATCAAAGATAGAGCACTACAGTTAAATATGTTTGTGATAACAACCGTGCAACACAAAACAAACAGGAAAATACATATTATTTGTTGCTTTTATTTTCTTATGTTGTGTGGTCGTGATCACAGCAACATTCATGGTCTAACTTTGTGACCTCAGTTTACTTAAGTTTTTACCTGGCATGAGCGGTTGTCCATTCCTTTTGTCACCTCTTTGAACTCTTCTCCAATTTTGAATGAAAACTCGTAATTTCTGAAAGTAGTG
The DNA here is from genome assembly GCF_021018895.1 of Seriola aureovittata. NCBI lineage: Eukaryota > Metazoa > Chordata > Actinopteri > Carangiformes > Carangidae > Seriola > Seriola aureovittata. The sequence goes on along the minus strand of NC_079365.1, from coordinate 17,955,669 downwards.
AACGTCTTGATTGTGAAACAGTCTCCATCTTGCTCAATTACTTTCTGAGGCTTCAACATCGAGGCAATCTTGCGTGTTGCAAAATCTATGCCTGCATTTCAAAATGATAGTAAGTGTATGTTACAGAAAGGTTTCACTTGTTTAAATTCATGTTAACTTTATATCCACCATCCCCTGAGCAGGAAATAAATTAACATTTACTTTCCATAGACTTAGAACACCCTCCAGGTCTTAAAAAAAAAAAAAAAAACGTATACTGATGATGGATCATGGTGCTCACCTCTAAATGACTGTTTTACAAAAATGATGCCGAGGAAAATGTCATATTCGCACAGGCTAAACTTTTCAGTTAACTATCCACAAAGATTTCCCTCGTCATACATAAACATTTAACTAAAGACTATCAAATTAAGTTTCATTATGTATCCTTACAAAGAAGTGTTAAAAGAAGCACTGACACTTACCAAGTGCAACCATATACCCCTCAAAATTGACATTGCTGACCATGTCCCATGTCCCACTGTAGTCAACAGCCATCCTGGATGTTTATCTGACACTCTGGAAGACTCCACAGGCGTGAGTATCAGGAGTGAACTGATTTTAATATCTTGGGGTGGGATGTTTCATTGTGTGTCAATATGGGGCAGAGGTGATATGTTGGCTGCTGCTCTGTTCACAAACGAGGAGCATTGAACACTGGACTTTTTTTTTTTTTTTTTTTTTTAAATAATATGAGGAAACTATTCTGTTCCTGTTAAGACGAAAGCCCCTGAACAGGATGTTATTCTTAAGCCACCTGAAAATATTGCATCTTTAAAAACAGCACAGACTAAAAACACAACCTCACCTTTGAGCTGAAGCTGTGTAGAGTTTTAACCTTAAGAGAAAACAATATGGAGCAAATGTCTCTGTGCTTGTGCGGCCTGAAACACAATCCTTCCTCCAGCTCACATGCGGAGCTGCTGCCACCTCTTGAGCGCAACACGTCGAAGCAAAAAGAATATTGTTACAGCACACGTCTGCCTGGATGACCAACGTCCATGTTTCTCCACATGCTAATCTTCATGGCGTATCATAGCAGCAGATGGATACCAAGGAATAAGAGGTTAAAATTGTAAGCAAGGTTTCAATTATTCACATTTCGGTTTTATGTAATGCAAAAATATCTTTATATTAACTCAAACATTCTAATTTTACTGTGTTTTACTTTAGTTTTACTACTGATGCTTTATTAATGTTCTCTTTGCAGTCAAATAGTGAATGCAGTGTTCATGGCTATTGTTCTGGTTCCTCAGTTCTACGTCATGGCAAGGTAACTAGGACACAGGCAACGGCATGGAGCCATAGAGATCATGGGTCATTTGTACAAGAGGGAACGTGGCATTAATACTGGCATCTGTTTTGTTCAAAGGCCAAAATCCTCAAGATACTGCAGGCAGCCTCTCCTGAACAACCAGTCAGCTTGCATCGCCTTGTCCTTCATAGCGTCAGGTAAATCCAATCAGATCAGAGAGCTTTGACAACACATACATAATATTTGACAAAAAAAGCAATTCTTATGGCTATAACTCGTTTAACTCCTTTAATAGGTTTTTCAGTGATATTCACATTGTTAGACCCAGTTCCCCAGAGCTTGTGGGCTTGCTATCATGTGTTTGGGCTGCTGTCATGTGGACAAGGACTATGTACAACCATCCTGACTCTAACAGCAGCAGCATGCGTAAGAAAATGACTGTAATGTTGGTGCTCATCAGGTCCAAGACAAAAAGTTCATCAAAGATGATTTATATATGTGTGTATTCACAGGCTGAAACGACCCCAGAGCTGTACTACATGTCTCTTATTATGACGGTTGCCTCTATTTTCAGCACAGGTGAAATAAATTTCCTCTAAATGTACACATACAGTATGGGACCACTCATACACAGACTCAGTTCAAAGGAACTAACACCTGCTTGTGTCTGTTCAGGTTTTTTCATGGTGAGAGGAGGAATCTGGCTGGCGGCCTGTGATGGACCAGAGCAGAAACAATGAGCGATAAAACAGCCCAGCTGTCCCATGTTGATATCTGACACTCCACATATTAAGATTTCATGTAGTTTCCATGCCACCAGCAGCTGGTAACTTTAAACCATGGGAAGAAAAAAAAAAAAAAAAGGGAAAGCGACTTAATCCTCCTCATGTGTAATGCTCACTTCATAGAAGTATGACAAAGTAGATGTTTGTCTTGATTATCAGAACAGTTTGCTTTTATTTGTTGATGGGTTTCATGTAACAACTGGTCATAGGAAGCTAATAAATATGTAATTTACACAGCACATTTAGTGTATAATTATATACATAAAAATACATATGTGAGATCTGTATACAGTACTGATAGTGATATTTGTCTCATTGGGAAGGTAAAAGTACATTAAACAGATTCAAGCAGGAAAACTAAAAGGAAATACTTCACATTGATGCAGCTTGGATGACCAGGTTGAATTATTAAAAGGAAAATGCAGATTGCTGTACCAAAACATAAGTGATCCCCATCATGTAAATGGTCATACAAAAACAGCTTTGGTGACAACAAACTAATGTATACAAATAAACTGGAAAATCCAGCCAGTGCACCTTGTAAATTTGTTTTACCTGCCATTTTCACAAGTAGATATGTACTGCAACTGATCCCTATATCCTACTGCCAGAATTAATATTACTCCCCAGATAATATTTTTTCACCACAAATCAATTTCTGACTTTCACGTCTAATAAGTCAAACTTTAAAGCAGCTGGGATGTAACGAAGTTGTGGAAAGAAAAGGAAAGAAAATTAAAAACACTTAAAAACGCAACCATATGTTGGAAATAATCTCCTAATCCTCTGGCCGAGGAGGTCATGCGGTGCCAGTGTGATGCATGGAGCTACACTCATAGTACATAGGAAAAATGTTTTGTAAATATACTTTACATCACAGGCACCTTTTCGGTTTCTATGGATCAAACACAGGCACAATGAAAACATGACTGCTGTAATTCAGCTGCAGTCCACTTTCATTTAAAGAAGCCCTTCAGACACAGGTATATAGATCAACCATGAAAAGAAAACCAAAGAATCCTGCACACTGTCCATCACTTGAACTCACTTTATTAACACAGCTGATTGTTTAGTTTTGTTTTCAAGTCAAAAGGTTTTGATCATACACCACTGTAAGACTTTATGGTGTGCAAAAACTTTTATGAAACATGAATCAACCTGATATTGAAATAAAGCTACTCTTGTTTGGACTCTAGAAAAAGCACCTGAAGATCACACGTACAGATTTCTCTACGTGGAATGTGAATGTGTGTGGGTTGGGAATGTGCTATTTATTGGTGAAGCACCAAATATTTTGAATCACCCTAAATATTTTAATTACAAATGTTTGTATCTGTATTATCATTATGCAAACAAAATATATTATTTACGAAACCAGTCTCATTTCCAATTTTGTTTTGTGCAGGGGTTCACTGTCACTGGACAATATGAAACATACAATCAATAAGTGTAGATTACACCAAAGTTCACCTGAGATCTGATATAATTCAAACATACAACAATCCTGGGTTATAATAAGTGCACAAATCCTTGTGTTTGCTGGAAGTGGCTTTAGGCACCACATGTTTACAACATCAGATGCTCAGTGCAACATGGTCTGCACTCTGTAAACTGCAGACATGTGTATACTTCGTATATTGGTCTAGATTTTCACTCATCTCATATTAATTAGGCTTAGTTAAACCATCAAACTCATTTCACACTCTCACACACACACACACAGAAAAATATTCAAATGAGGTTTTAACTTTCAGTAAAAAGGACCATACCCGTTGTTTTTGCCCCTATTAATTAGAAATACTTCTAAACATTCCTGCCAGCAAATTTTCAAAGCTTTTAACTTTTAGCTATTAAGTTATCACCAGTTCATAATCCAGTTGCAACGCTTTACTGCTGGTGAAATCATGTGCTGGAAAAAAGCGTCCCTTTTAATGTGAGAAACCACAAACTGTATAATGTTCTTTGCACAGTGTCCATGTTTCCCCATAAGCAAATGAATCCTCCAAGAAGGGGCTGTTTTTTAAAAACGGTTTTCTGTTTTCAGCTGCCATATGACACTGATAGCTATAATGGATTTATTATTCTGATTAAAGTTCATGTATCTAGACTCTAACAAACGGCTGGTTGGAAAGTAGGAGATCAATCAGAAATCTGCTGGCATTATTTTAAAAACATGCAGCACTAATTATCAGTAAATGTGATTGTAGTTAATAAGCAGAAACATGTAAAACTACTGGTCCTCATACATTCTTTACCCCCAAATCAGCTGTTGAATTAAAGCAGCTCCAAAGACATTTGTCTGATTAAAAGCTAGGATTACAACCCCTATCCGAAAAGTGCATCATAGTCCATGTACCACACAAGTTGGCCATTAGCAGGCTTCACTCCGGTGACAGGCCATTTCAATGGGTTGTCCTTCACTCGGCTCATCTGGGTGATCATCTCATGCTTGCCTTTACCCATCACTAAAAGAGCCACTTTCTGGGCTCGGTTAATTGCCGTGAACGTGAGGCTCATACGCTGGTGAGGTTTGTCAGGGCTTTCAGTGAAAGCCACCAGTCTCTCCCCAAGTTCATCCACTTTAGTACCTGGGAACAGAGAAGCTGTGTGGCTGTCATAGCCAACTCCTAACAGTACGAAGTGGAAGCTGGAGCCATTAACCAAACTGCTGATCTCTTTCTCATACAGCTGTGCTCCCCCGTCCTCCTCCACGCATAAACGATGGTTGAGCTGCACTGGCATGGGGTGGATGTTGAAATAGGGTATCCTAACATGTTGTAGCAGTTGGTTATAGAGTGTGTAGAAGTTAGACTCCGGTTCAGTAAGCGGCACGCAGCGTTCATCCACCATCCACACATGGGTGTCTCTCCAGGGGAAGGAGAAGTGGTGCAGGGCTAAATTGTGGAACAGAGCGAGGGGTGTGGAGCCACCAGAGAGGGCGAGATGGAAAACGCCGCTCTCACGCACGGCTGCCTCCGCCGCTTCCTGCACATCAGCAGCTAGCTGCTCCACTAGCTGCTCAGCCCAGGCGGACACCATGTTATTATTACGAAATTTGCCTTGCATCACTTGGAAACCACTTGCTGACGTGCCACCCATCTGATCGGGGCTGATTATCACCACCTCGCTGTTGTAGCTAATGTCCTTCCCTTTCAGACGGACGTCCAGCATGTCCCCGTTGTCTACACCACCAGGGTAGATGCGGGGAAAAGAGCTGGATAGGCTATTGAGCAGCGGTGTCCATAAGCCCCAAGAAGCCAGCAGGTTTTCAGTACTAATGAAACTATTTTTATGTCCAGCAAAGATGTGAGAGATCAGTTCTGCATACGCTTCCCTGTCCTCCGTTGGAGTTTGAACATAGTAGTCTGAAATTGGCAAACCTAAAACACTGATATCAGCATGCTCTGTAACTTCCTTCCACTCACCGTCCGTTAAAACTGGCTTGAACAAATTCTTACTTACAAGAATTGCTGGATATTTAAGGCTGCCATGCCCAAAGTAGAAAACAATCTGTTTGGGCTTGCAGTGAATGCTGTCGTGGTTTTGAAGACAAAAGATGTTGTTCTTGAAAAGTATGCGAGCATATCCCACCCGCTCCTCTAACATCTTCCCTGAGATTAAAAGAATTGGCACACCTTCATACTGGGCTTCATCAATGTGTGCCAGTACAGCTGAAATATACAAACACAAGCACTTATTAGCTTATTAACTATATTTGTTATTATTAAAATTTTTTTTTTTTTTTTTTTTACAACTCAACAGTAAAGAATAAACAGAATCATAATAACTAAAAATAAAAGCTGTTAAGTGCTCACCTGCAAATGTTGGCGTATGAGTGATGCGGTCTTTCGTCATATTCAGCTCCTGCTGAACCTCGGACTTGTATGATTGGTACTGGCCGAGCACAGCTTGATTCTTTCCTAAGGGCAGCAGTGAACTGATTACCCTCAGCTTGTTTTGCGTGACTTCCTCATTGCTGCTCAGATTCATGGGAAGCTTCATGGTCAACAGCGTCATGACCTCAGTCAGGTGGTTCTGTAGCACATCTCTGATCACCCCGTATTGGTCATAGAAGGGAATACGACCTTGAAGAAAAAAACAACATGACGACGAGTTAATTTCAACAGTGCTGATGCAATGTGAATCATCTTTACACACACACACACACACACACACACAGTATGTAACTTCTTGGTGTCTCACAATCAAAACAATAACAAAAGACGGCATTTGGTGACGTCGAGAAGTAGCATGGATGGGATCATAGGGGTTAGTGTCTTCACCATCAGTGTAGTCAGTGCAGTTAGCTTCTCCCAGTTCCTTCAGGATCCTTGAGTGTAAATTGTTTGGTATTACTGGCATTATCCGCAGAGGTCTCCTCTTCTCCACAACAAACGGACCAGGTGATCAAAACCGGTAAAAACACTGAATAAAGCAGGATCATGTTAAAAATCATGCTGGAGGGGCTGCGAGCCGAGCTGCTGCTAATGTCTGCTCAGCTCACGTTTGCTCATGTTTGTTTCTCTTGCGATGCAAATTTACAATCCAGACGTTCGGGAGTTTTTTTACCAGGAGCTGAATTATCCACAGAGGTCTCCTCCTCTCTAAAACAAACTGATCCTATGACTGAACCTGGTGAAAATACAGAATAAAGTCAGTGGTTCTCCGACGCTGTTTGGTGGACACATGACGTCAGGGAAGGGGGCTGAGACCCAAGTTGCCGCCAATGTTTACTCTGCTTGTTCCTCTGATAACTAATGATTCAGATGTTCAGATGGTTTTTAGAGGGAGCCAAATTATCTGTCCTCCTCTCCGAAAAAAAAACCAGACACACCAGGTGATTAAAACCAGAAGAAACACTGAATAAAGCAGTTTTGCATTAAATATCAGTGGTTCTCTGACGCTAACGCAAACAGGCAACCAAATGAAAGGGACTGTTCATTGATTAAAATCATGGATTTTTCTAAGTTTGAAAGTTGCTGTAAACATTTGGGATAATGTTAGTACTTAATTAATGTAAACAAAAAATATAACCTGCACCTAGTCAGTTTTAGACATTTTAACGTGGAAAGGTTTTATATTATACCTTTAACATCCAGGGTCTCTTTCAGCACAATCTCCACTCTCTCGATGTGGTGCTTGTTCCAGATGGGATCCAGAAACTTCTTGTTCTCTGTTCTGAATGGAAGTATCTTTGCAACCACCTTCTCACAAAAGCAGAAAGATGAAATCAAACATCTCAATTACAGATTAACGGGTGAGAGGCACACACCCAGGAGGATGTCCTTACCTGCTTCCCCAGGTAATGGTCAATTCTGTACATTTCGTCATCCTTCAAGGAGTTCCCGAGCTGAGATGCTAGTACCTGAGCACTCCTAAAGTCATGTCCAAAGGGTTTCTCTAGCACCACCCTCAACCACGCCCCACTGGTCGGCCTGCAACTGCTGTTGATTTTTTCAGCAATATCGGCATATGCAAAAGCTGGCACTGAGAGGTAGAAGAGTCTCCCTGCCTCTGTCATTCCCTCTTCCTTAAGTTGTTTCTCAATGTGCTTGGTCAGATCCTGGTAGTCCTCAAGGGCTTTCAGCTGCCGATACTGTGAGAGTCGAAGGAACTGCTCTTTCAGAAGAGAGCAGCGCTCCTGAGATACGTCCTTTGAGCATGACACTGCCTTTAGGATGTCAAAGAGGAGGGGTGTGGCCGTGTCAGCGGGTGACAGTCCTCCGCCGTAGAAGGAAAAGGTGTTTCCACTACTGACCTGGTTAACGTACAGCTGGAAGAAGCCATGCCACAAGTACTTTTTTGCCAGGTCACCTGTGCCTCCCACTATCACAACCGAAACATGGCCGGGTCTCTGTACTTCTTCTCTCTCCTTTCCATATCCTCCCTGGGCACACAGAGTGACCAGAAGGAGGAACACGGTCACAAACATGCTCTGGTCTTAACTGTCCAAACTCCTGTAGAGAGACATTACATGTAGGCAAATAATGAGCATCACTGAGCAACTATGAAATCACATCGAAGCTAAATATATGATCGACAGCATGGAAAATTACAGAAAAAATGTGCTGCAAATAAAAATGATTTACGTTATCAACTGCCAAGCTGACAATAATTTTTTTCAGTTTCTTGTTCAATCTAAAAAATGTCAGAAATGATCAATTCATAGAACCTGTGACATGTTTAAATGTGTTACTCTGACCAAAACCCAAAGATTTTCAGTTTACTATCAGAGGATGAAAAAAAACAGCAAATCCTCAAAATAAGAAGCTTGAACCTGCAAATCTCTGGCATTTGTCCTTAAAAACTGACTGAAAGTGTTTATCCATTATCCTTATAATCAAAAATTGACATTCTGTTCATCTACTAATTGAATAATCAACTTATCTTTTCAGTATGCGATACAATTAAATTAAACATGAAAGTTCCTCTGTCCCAAAAACTCAGTTAAATAAAAATGATCTTCACTTACTTTCCTTATGAATGCCACATAAAAGAAATGCTACAACAGCGAAATGAATGCAGTCCCACTCATAATATGAACCTTCAACATTTTAACACTACACACATGCAGTAGATTTTGCTGTATTCCTTCAATGATGTCAAAGAAAAAGTTACACCAGTTAACATAACATATAACACCTGAACTTAAAAAGGTGCATTTAAACATCCAAGTGCCAAGACAGAAGCAAAAAATGATCACTCTGAATGTGGCAAATAGTCTATGTACACTTCAAATACACTGGAACCTATGCAAATCTCCAAAGATGAAACAGATATGCAATGAATTACTTAGCAGAGTCTCTGTCCACAGTCCCTTCAGTGGCAGTGATGTGGTGCAGTGATACTCTCGTGAGTGTAGTGACTACTGGATAGTGGTGGAGCAGCCATGTAGACTTTGCACTTTGCTCAGGGGGTGGGGGTGGGGGTGGGGGTTAGCTTCCAGTAAAAGAATTCTGTTAGAGAGAGCTGGGAAGGTTTGACCAATTTATTGATGATTTTGCAAACCCTAAATCGTTTAATTAGCGAGATGGAGAAGCTAAAGAAGTAATTAGAGAGTCACAATTTTGACTTATGAGTATTTCTTTTTAAATAATGCTTAACTTTATGTATTTTTTTCTTAGTGGGAATGGGCCTCATTCAATTCAATTAACATCTGGTGCATACATTAGAAAAGAGTCAAAGTCAAAATCCCTTCAAGGCCCCTACTCAAGCCTCTTCTGCTCACCTCCAAGTAGAAAACAAAGTGCCAATGAAGAGCAAATGGACATCTCAAATAACACAGACACACAGTATCAAGCTGATTTCATGACTGAGTGTAACATGTGGGATCCTTGTGTTCCACAATCATGTTTACACAGTGACAGTGCAAACAGCAAAGGCCACCTCATGAAAGCTGACAGCCAGATTTTACCTCTGCTTTACTTTTTTTAAAGGGTTGCTGAGGACAATACTTTTGAAAAATCAGTCAGATCTTATGTAAAGCTGTCAAAAATTGACAACATCTTAAACCTTTCACTGCTGGGAAGTTATATTTGACAAATGCACTGGTTCCTTTCTATTTTATTTGTTTTATTTTATTACATTACTCTTTTTAAAACTGAATACTACTTGTACTCCTCTCATCTTTTTCTGTTGACTTCTAGGCTATTACTTATTCTGATAATCCCCCAATAGGATGCAATAAAGTGGTATATTATCTTAAAAGACACTATCTTCATTCAGGATTTGACATTATTCCTCTGCAGCCATTCACAAGACATTTCCCAGTTTATTCCAACACATGATTCCCCTCCTCAGTCACGAGCTGCTTTCATTTTACCATAGAAAATCTTCCCTTCACGTCCATGTTCCAAATCAACTCATCTATCCACCAGATATGCCATAAATAGTGAGCAAGAAAACCAAAAAGGTCATCTTCTGTTGTCTTGAGCATGCACAGCCCATCACACATCACTCTCAAATGATCTTCACACACTCTTGTATTCACAAAACTTCCTTCCATTCTAAGGAAGTTTCCACAAAGAATTTCTTTGCATTATGTGATGATTCCAGTTTCCAAGCAAGCCCATATTAACCCGAGCAAATTGCCCATATGTACAATGAGGAGCAGTTGTGTTCATGACTGGAGAAAACGCTGCAGAGATATGGCTGTATCCTGTTTGTGTCTTTGCAGCCAAATTTGTCACAGCCCAGTGATCTGCAGGAAAAAACAGTCTTCCAACAGAACTGCAGGGATGTTAAAACTATTCACTCGCTATCATAAGAGACTGACGAAGATTTTAAACTTCACTACATTGCTATTAATCATCAGGTCATTAGGCTTCAGTTATAGATCACATAGTTATAATATGATGATATTATATTTTCATATAAAGTAATGCAGGCATGCATTTAGGGCTTTAACTAACAATTACTTCCATTACTGATTAATCTGCTAATTATTTTCTCCATTTATTGATTACTGATTGGAAAAAAGTAAACAGGAAGTTTCTTGAGGTCCAACATGAAGCGTTTAAAAAGCTTGTTTTGTCCAATCAGCAGTTGAAAATTCACTATCATACGAGGTTCCCTGTAAACATTAAATTAAAGAAGCTGGAAACAGGTATGTGGCTTAAAAAAATAATAAATTAATTACCTAACTGTTTACATATTTTTCTGACAACACTCACAAGGGGATGTTTCATTCCTGAGACCTGAAGCCTGCACTGCACATACACTTGGTTGACAATTTACTGGAAACACCTAGTTAGAACTAATGCAGTGTAATACAACAGTCCTGCAATAAATCCTCCACACATCAGGTCAAACATTTAGGTTTTACTGAGGAGGGTGACTTATTTCAAACATTCGCAGACATTTGAACTGACTCGAGTTTCTCTCGTGTAAAAATAACGTTTACACACACGTGTGAAATTCACTTGTTGTTCTCTCCGGCCCTAAAAGTGTGTGTGTGTGTGTGTGTGTGTGTGTGTCCCACTGCTCCAGCACAGACTGGTGTCCCGGTTTGAAAGGATGCTGTTTTCTTTCATACAGATTCTGCTACACACGTGTTGCGCCAAATTCTGTAATCCCTGCAATAAGTGTGACGCCCTGCTGCGGTGGTCGGCTCGATTCTCGCCGACCAGGAAATAAAACAGCACAAAAAGAACCTCGGAGGATTATTTCTCGGCTTTTCAAACAAAGGGACGACATCATCTACAAGAGTGAAAGTAGCCGTCAGAGGTGGATTAACCCACCAGGATTCACCTGCTAGCTGTCAAACTGCACTTCCGCTACAAACACAAACAAACACATACACACACACATTACACCACAATGCTTTAATTAAATATGCACTTGTAGCGTCGCCGAAACAAGTCACAAGAGTGAACTACAACCAGAAGAAACACCGACAGACGTAGGAAGTTAACTGGATACGAACCTGCCCCGTGGTGCCATGAACGACACACTGCACCTTCAAACGCCGCTTCCTGCACCAGTCACGTGACATGGTCCTGTTCACACAACAGGGCTGGTGCAGGCGGATGTTACAGGCGGATGTTACAGTCAGTTTACAGTATGTGCACAAAAGACAGGGCATGTGAGATTTAGATCTACCACAGCCTGCTTTTGAATCATAAAGTGCAAATATTATTTGGGTAAAAATGATCTTGTGTACTTTTATTAAATACAAGACCTCTAAGCTGGATCACCAACTGTCCCACATGTGCCAGTTTCACTTCCATATCAAGTGAAATACCATTAAAAGTAGATCTGTTTAAAATTTTGCAGCCTAAAAGATGTAATTAATTTGGATGGGTCTTTCATTGCCTAATCTTGTGGCCTTTATCAGAGGGCCCATGTGTCAAAATCTAAACCTTAATTATTTGAGTTTATATTGTTATGTTTTGATATTTTCACATAAAACTATAGCCATTTGGTGTATCATCGTGGCAGTTTGTCTCTCTGTGGTCGTATTACATCTCTTTGTGGTTTTGTCTCTCCTTTTGGTAATTTTGTCTCTTTGTGATTGTATTGCGTTGCTTTGTTGTCATTTTGTGTCTCTTTCTAATTTTTTTGCACCGGTTTTTTTGGTGTTTTGAGTCTGATGCTTGAATTTCCAGCCACAAATATATATAAGTGTCACCTCGGAGGCTGTTGTCCAGTGCCCCCCATCACAAATCTGTAAAGCCCAAGTTAAAGACCTACTAAATGGAAAAGATTAATTAGCGTTTAAAACATTTAAAAACACTAAAAATAAAAACTTTTCGGGTTCCAGAGATGAGTTTGTGCTCTATGATTTTGCTTTTTAACTCACTATCTTTTATCTAAGGCTTTTATCAACTGTATTTTATGTCCCTGACTGTTTGCTGTCACTTGGGGGCAGCTGTAGACTGCAGCATATCGTCAAAACAAGAGGGACCCCTGTTGGTCTCTTTGTGGTATAGCTGCTTTCTACTTGTGTCAGATACTTTTCACTGGCTCCTCATGGCACCATCAATAGATTACTGAGTATCAACAATTTTAAAAGCAGGAATGAGAAATCAGAATAACACAAACAGCTGACTTTACGTGGACAAACTGTATGTCCTGTTTGTGCTGCATTGTTCAGCTGTCTCATGTCATCACCCTCTGAATCCAGGCCTACCTCAAACAAAGCAGGTGCCCTTTTGGCCAAATAGTGATGTGATTGTTGTGGACCACACTGCCAGTCGCCCTCTCTGGTCCTCCCTTTTTCCTCCTCTGAACAGTTGTGATCGTTACAGCGCAGACCTTGACTCAGCAGCTTCTCACTTCCCTCTTACACACATAATGTAAATCAGCAGGTGAAGCTGGAAAACTAAACCTTTCTGCCACATACTTAAAATCTCAAGACCACAATTTGTGAGTCCCACTTGTTTTATTAAATTATATGCTGTATCCCAGCTGGAAATTTTTGTATTGTTTTGATGTTCACATTTCTAGTAGACATATAAACATTTGGCTGCACAACTTGATATAAAACAGTCTCACAGGATGGTCCATTAGTAGCTGTTTTGGAGCTTTCTGTCGTGTCATGTGATCTTCCTCAACTGTTGTTCCCAAGGTCAAGAGTGAACTTTCAGTTGCAACTTTTATGCCAACAGGAATGAGAAGTCCTTTTAACACTGTTTATGCAAAACACGGATAAGAAAAGTGCTCAGAAAAATGGAAATTTGAACATACAATAAGACAGCTCCACTCGCTGAGGAAGATGTGTGATATGATTAAAAGCTCCAGAATTGCTACTTAATGGACATGGTGGTGAGACTGTTTTGTCAACTGCTGTTTTCATAGTCAAGAATAAATGTTCAGTCTCAACAATTAAATTATAGTTTAATCCCAAATTCTACGTCCGCTACACACACACACCATCCACACCACTACCTCACAAACAGCTGTTTTGCCTGTGATCACACTGTAGAGCCCTCCCAGGTTGGCTGGCCACTGTGAAATGTAAACAGTAAACAGGATGGAGCATCCTGTGTGTGTGTGTGTGTGTGTGTGTGTGTGTGTGTGTGTGTGTGTGTGTGTGTGTGTGTGTGTGTGTGTACGTGTGTTTGTATGTGTGTGCGTGCGTGTGTGTGCGTGTGTGTTAGAGTGGGGGGGCTGGAGAGGTTGGCTGCTAAAGAGAGAATGAGCCCATGCAGAGCGTGCTAGCCCAGCTGTCACTGCTATAACTTCAGACTTTAGAGACCACAGGACGCAAGCTGGAGGGCCACAGTGTGTGTTCAAGTGTGTGTGTGTGTGTGTGTGTGTGTGTGTGTGTGTGTGTGTGTGTGTGTGTGTGTGTGTGTGCGTGTGTGTTAGAGTGGGGGGGCTGGAGAGGTTGGCGGCTAAAGAGAGAATGAGCCCATGCAGAGCGTGCTAGCCCAGCTGTCACTGCTATAACTTCAGACTTTAGAGACCACAGGACGCAAGCTGGAGGGCCACAGTGTGTGTTCAAGTGTGTGTGTGTGTGTGTGTGTGTGTGTGTGTGTGTGTGTGTGTGTGTGTGAGTGTGTGTGTGTGCGCGTGTGTTGCCACCCCACACCCACAGGCATTCTCCACAGCCCCTGGCTTCCTTCCTCCCCTTTGTTAAGCCTGCGGGGCAGACTTCGTCAAGCTGAGCACACAAACGAATGCATATGAATGTGTGCTGTCATCTTTATTAGGCCCCTTTGCCAACAGCCATTACATTTAACACGGGTCTTTACTGAAGGAGATTTCACTTTCAGTCATGCCCTGGTCCCCCACTTGCCAGACGAGAAGGATTATAGTGACCTCAGTCTGGGATAAATTTGAATACACAACCTGTTACACACTAATAAGAGAATATAATACTGAGCAAAGAACCAAGGCTCATATCCAAATGACTCTTTGTTCCTCTGAGTAATTATATAGTTGGTAATGGTTGTTATTTGATATGTAACTTTAAAGGAAATTAGCTAGGCAGTCAGTTAATGAGTGGTGGTTTTGTATTTCAAAGGTGAGACAGTCCTGCCAAATATCTTGCTTTGGCAGGACTATATCTGCAGTGTTCTTCTTTTTTTTCCTGCAGTTGCTCTTTGATGCATGAGGTCAGAGCCAATGCAGGCAGCGATGAGTGATCAGGGCAAAGCCACAAATAGACTTAACCCATGTATGTATGAGTAATGCTCCATGTTTCTAAACCAAATTCTCACATTTCTTCTCTTCAGAAGATGAAGACCTGTCGGAGCGTGCTCTCTCTTTTGTGTCTGAACGCTACGCTGCACACAAAACATCCCACATAGACAACAGTCACCCGCCCCAAATTCCAGTTAAGGGAGGTAGTGTTTCCAGTGGTGGCATGTGGAGCTTTTAAAATGAGATGACTGAGGACATGGAGGAAAAAACAATGCCCAGGCTTTTCAGCAAAGTCCAGACAACACAGCACATTATGCCTTAGTGTAGAATAAAGAAGCTTCCACAACATCCAATCCCTATTTGTGAGGCAGATAAAAGGACGGTGGTTTGGAGTTGGTTTCTGGTGTTATTATCATCAGAGCACACTTTAGTTGGTAGATACTTTACAATATGTGCTCTGTGGTTTTTATTCAGATTTGGTGCGAGACTTGTATTGACCTTGAGATTAGTGACTTCAAACCCTAGCTTCTGTTTTAGTTTATTTACGTAGCTTATCAGTACATGGTATCATATTGTGTCATTCAATACAAGTACAGGAATGAAGTGCACAGTTCACCTTGCATTTCCCTCAGAATCTCATGAACAGTGGCGTGATTGTTGAGCAGAGATATCTCATGTTTCTGTCGATTATTTCTGTTATGATGTAAAGCACAGGTTTTTCCTTGTGTGATTTTTATGTTTTCAGATAAGTTAAAAGATTACACAATCTTTTATGGCTTGAAAATTCCAACCTTGTAGGCTCATAAAGTGTCTTTAAAATCCATAGGATTAGCTTGAAAATGCAATGTGTATCCCATGGTGTGGTTTCAGACCTCTGACTCTGAGCCCACATGTTGAATCCTGTCTAATTATCTGGCTCAAGTCACCAAGGGGCTCAAGTAGACTTTTAAATACTGTGATTTCTATAACAATGAATATTAGATTATTAGATTATTTAGCTTTATTGAAAATACATCAAATTGTTAGACACCCGTCGTTTAAATATATATATATATTATATATATATATATATATATATATATATATATATATATTGAGACAACTGGGACACCTAGTAAAAGCAAATGTGAGGGAAAAAAATGATCAACAACAATAAATATTAAACATAGAGGCACGGTTAGCAGTGGTAAGTCAGTACATTTATTTAAGCACTGTACTTCAGGTAGTTGTATTTAACTTTAGTATTTACATTTAATGCTACTTTCTATTCTTTACTCTATAATTTATTACATCTATTCAGCAGCAGTTTCTAATTACTTTTCATGTCAACATTTTACATAACAACATGATTACTCAATGAAATGTAATAGATTAACAATCCAGAAGTATATAAAGGAATAGACCAACATGATTCAATAATATAATAGTGTAATACAGACATAAGCTAACTATACTTTAAGCACATTTTGTTGCAAAGACTTAAAATGTAAGACTTTTACTTGTAATCCTTGTGTGGTGTTGACTACTTTTACTTAAGTAAATAATCTGAGTACTTCTTCCACTACTGATGGTCAGCTATAGTCATCAAAATGTAAACACAAAGGCGTGAATCCATCATTTCTTAACAAGGGTTTTGGGGGCCCTTGCTGTGAGAGTGGTGGAAAACAGTAGGTGCACTTTATGTTGGCAGCACACAAAAACTCCCCAGTGCTTTCAAAAGTGGTCTACCTCTCTGTTTGCTGATACCACAAGAAGTGTAAGGAAAGCCAGGGGTGTGGGGGGAACAGGGTCTGAATGACATGGCGTTGCTGCTTCGGCCGCTGTTCACTGACCCACAAAATTCAGGCCCAGCCCCCAGTGTAAAGTACTTTTGTGTTGTCATTGCCCTTAGAAGCCCGGGACCAGAGGAAGGGTGGGGTGTTTGGGCTGAGCGCTCTGAGGCCGCGGTCCGCTCTCCAGCAGGACGCATGCTCTCATAGGTGAATAAAAAGAAGCCTGTATTGTAATGAGAGCATTTGCATACTTCTGTGTTAGAGAGGGTGTTAACCTTTGACACCTTTGAGAACTGGATGACAACAGAAACCACTTCTCAGAATCTTAAGCATTAACACAGTTGAAAATAACACCTAAGTGTACCTCAGTGTGTATCAAAACCAATAAAGACAGGACAGAAAGGGCTGCCTGAGTGCTTAAGATGGAAGTTTCCTTCAAGTGGAGGTTCACACTCAAGCACAAAGTGTGTTAGATAATTTGAAAGTGACGGATATCTGAATCTTAAATCATGGTGTCAGGTCTTTGTGAGATGAAAAAACAGATCACGATTTTTTATGTCTTAGAGAGGACATAAAACTTTTTTTTTTAATTAAAAAAAGCTGATATTTGAACAACGAACAAATATTTGTGGAAGCTCAAGTTGACAATAGTAAATGGGAAGAGTATTCAAAATGACTTTTTTCTGCGTGAAGGATTGTGTTTAAAATGTGACCTTTGTCACTATTTAGAGGAAAGTGCTACCTGAAATTTATCAGTTAATACTGAATAAAAAACACAAATGAAATCTTCTTATAAGAATTGAAAGTTTGCATGCATGGTTGATCTTTGATCTTTAATTGCAGTGCATAATTTAATAAAAATGTTGTTTTCCTTCCATCTGTAAAAGGTGAGCATGTCCTGTTAGAATGATACTCAAACTACAATTTGTGTTTGTAAGCAGTTGAAGTGATTGTCATTTGAAGGTCAGAAAGTCATAACTCAACCCACACTTAACTTGTTAATCTATTTTTTTGACCAACATCTTTCACTCTGTCTGTTGTATGATTAATGTCCGTGTATGGTTACATTGGACAAGACAATGTCCGCCTCTTCAATTGATTTTTAGGGAGGGGGGTTTGTCAGGGTGGCCGGCTGTATTTGGCTCTCAGCCTGAGGGGCTCTTCTCTCCAAGTACACGCCGCTTCATAGAGAAGACTTGACTCTGAAATTCCTCCAGATAAGAGTTGCTAGGTGATGCTATTGTCAGATCTTCTTTGTGGTCACATATTCATACCCAAATTGTAAGGTTCTTTATGAGGACCGCCTCATTAGTAGTCATATATTCATACCAGACCACCCCCCCACTTGACCCCTCCTTTACCAGTCGTGGGAAAGACAAGTCCTGGATGAGATGTGGAGATTCAGGCAATTACTTGGAAGACGGTCAGTAAAGATTGTCCAGCTTAACCACTTTTATTTTGAAATGCTACAAAAGCCCAAACATATTTGTACGGTATTACTGACATTGTCTGAAACATTTACAACCACAACTCAATATTCCAGCACAGATGAAATATCCAACAAGGTTTCTAGATGCATATTTTAACAACAAGTGGGTGTGTAAGTTTTTCTGGCCCCAAGTGTACCAGAGCAGGACTTGAATGGATTGTTTACATCCTATGGTGTAGCTCAGTGTGTCATCTTTAATTAAATTCCCATGCCATGTGCAAGACAGGGCACTAAAGCTACAATACAGATTAAAAAACAAAAAACAAAAACAAACAAACAACAAATAAAACAATCTTTTATGTGTTTCCTTGTTGAAATCTCAACATTTAATGATTTGAAATGCTTAATATTTATTGTGATATTTGAATCACTACCAAGTCTTTTAACTAGTGAACTTGATATTAGGGGTGTAGAGTAATTAAATATATTTTAATAATAATTAATTCTGATAACGGGCTTATTGAAAGGGCCATTCTGCAAGATCACTTTTACTTTTGTTAGTTCAAGTACATTTTGCTGACAAAAGACAAAATACAGTGTTGACTGTAGAACGTTTACTTGCAATTTTTTTTACACTGTAATTACTTTTTTTCCCTTTTTAATAGAATGTAATACTTCTCCCACCACTATTTGTTACATTTATAAAATGTTTAAACAAATAAACTGCTTTTTTTTTGCATTAAGGTTTTTGATAACATAAGTCAGCTGACTGACCTAGTTTTAATTAATGTGTAGGATATACATGATACTTGAGAAGAGTTTGGTTTAATCTTGATTACAGCTATGACTAATGATTATTTTCATTATCCATGAATTTACCAATTATTTTCTTGATTAATAAACTGTCTAAAATAAAGTAGTACAAATTGTCTATCAGTTTCACTGAATCCATGATCACAATTTTTGGTTTTGTTTGACCAAATATATAGTTTATTGTGATACTTTGAGAATCAGCCATTTCTGCTTGAAATGTAACTTAAATTAAAATTAGTTGCTGATTATTTTTCTGTCAATCGACCACCTGATTAATCGCTGCATCTCTGAAGTTGACATTTTAAAAGAATTAATACATTAACAGTGCATTTTATGAAGGCCTTCATTCTCCTCAATGAAACAGATGTGGTCAGTTCTGGCCCCGCCCCTTGGTTACCATATTCGGGGGAACTTCCTCATTCCAAAGACCGCAGGGCGGGGCCACTGCCCGCCACCTGTTTTCTGAATGGGTTATGGGCTCGTGCTCACTCAGCCGGTAGAGTGAAGTGTTTGGAAAAGTGGAGTTAGTGCCGGACAGACGGAGGAGAGCGGACAGGCTCTGGGATACGAAACCACCAAATATTTTCTATTTTGTGCTGTGGCAACATGGAGCTCCGTCGGGTCATCTTATTCCTGTTTTTATTTATTAACCAAGTATTTATCAGCCTCCAGTCGAAAGAACGTAAGTACTTTTAACACGTTATGTAAAAGGAAATGAAAGTGTAGCCCAGCTTTGCCGCACCTCATGAGTCAAGAGGTTGGAATCTGTAGCCTGCTTTAAATTTTACTTATGCTTCAACATACAGGACCTTTTGTTCCATTTTCTTTCCCAGTTATTACACAAAAACTAACGTGATGTGTATACTAATGTTAGTTTTACTATTTGAACCTCATCTAAACCGATTAGAATGATGTAAATTATCAAGAAAATCTGATTGTCTTGTTTATCCTAACTTTATTTTCTTCTTAAATGAATAGTTGAAGTGTAATTTCTGTCCTTTGACAATTTAGGGGACAAGGGGGCACCTGGGAGATGTCTAAACATGTCGGACCTTTTGTTTCACTTGTTGCGCAGATTCATGTATTTCTCTCGTCATGGCAATTTAACTGCCCACGCCTTTCTCATACATTATTAGTCCTGTATGTTGGACCTGGAGGACACGGTTAATGAAGTCCTGAATCAAACCGACATGCTTGATTAAATTGTCAAAGCATGGCATGTGCCCCCCATAAAGCTGTTGGCCCCGGAGATCAAGGCAGATGATTTAATTCTACAGTCAAATCATAATTATTTCTAACAATTTAACAGCCCATCAAACACAAATAGATACTACACCGTCTGTGTATTACAGATGCCATAATTAGACCTGTAAATGAGTACTAGTGACTTTCTTTAATAGCTAAATGTGAATTGTATTATGTAAAATATTTTCTTTGATGCATCAGGTGGCCTAAACCACTTGTGTGTTTGTTATAATTATGTCATATGTTTTTCTGTTTGTCCCTGTAGAAGTACTGCTGGATATGAGATCTTCAGGATCAGAGTTGGGGTGGTTGACGTTGCCATATGAGAACGGAGTGAGTATTTATACCTCAACAGGCATTTTTAAGACTTCAGGTTGAAGACTTGAAACAGTCTCTCCCTGTGTGACAACAAATAAATAAACGGCAGCTGAAGATTTGTTCACATGTGAATTTAAATTCCGTTTAGCAACAATAACAGAGGCCTTTCTCTGCTCATTCAGTCTACTAAAAAAGCTCTCTGGGACAGATGGAATGATTGGCAGCTAGATGAGGTTTGGCAGAGCTCAGCTAGTCTCGTGTTAAACACTACCCTTTCATAAAGAACTTATGAATGCCATTAAAATGTCAAAGATCAACCCACATTTAAATTTACAGTACCAAAGTGCATTTTACACAATCACAGTAGATAGTTTTCATTCCAACATTAAACCATAAAACTAAAATTTAAGATGTTTCTCTACATGATTCCTCCCTGGATTTAGAGATTACAGTAGCAAGATGATCTGTACAGTGGGAAGACATGAGTAAAAGAAAAGAAAGAGTGGTCCATATGTGGAGAACCATCCCTCTATCTATAGTTCAGTGGCTTTCCATCTAAAAAAAGCAACAGGACATTGCCACTTCCACTGTGTGGGTTATGTTTTCTGTGTGACTGTTCAAAGATCTGAGGATACCCGTTTTATCAGATAGGATTTCCGCATGTCTGTCAAACTTTGCTTTGTTCTGATCCAGCTTTCTCACACTGTAGTTAAAATTGTACTAGAGATAATTATTTGCAATATGTACTTGTGGCTTCAGCAAACATATTTAAACAAAAGTTGGAAAGTAATTATAAGTGATTGGCTGAAGAGGATATAATATGTCTGACTATGAAAATCACAGACTTAAATGATCTACTGTGTGTCTTAAAGTGCTGCTCTGATCTAATGGAACCAATTTCACTTTTTTTAAACTAGTACTGATGTCATTTTGAAATATATCACATTTACTTTGCCCCTCTTTTCTACAAGAGTTAAAGTAATGTATATTTAAGCATTGATTTATTCCCCGAAGCACACCAGTACTGCTAACATATGAGGTAATTTTAATATTAAATACAAGCCTTTAATCTTTCTACTTGTCATTGCTTCCCCCTCTTAAAAAGTCTTAATTGCTGCCAATTATGCTGCCGTGCCTTTGCACTATGCTTATAAAGCTAATTTAACTATCATAAAATGTTAGTTGGTATTCTACGGTAGTATTTGCTGGGTTTATGTGTGTCTCACACACATGCACCCTGCGTTAATGGAAAACCACACACGTCGTGAGCGCAGCACATGTTGAGGCCAGTAATCTTAATGTGTGGAAAAAAAAAAGCTTGGGCTCACTTCTGAACTTTATGAGCTTCTCACTCAGCATGAAAGAAGAGGTGTCTCATCAGTAAAACTGGTTCTTGGAAAGAACAAAGCCTCTGAACCCTGTACTTCTTGACTGAAAATAATGCTTTTTCTCCTTTCATTATTGTTGTTTAGTTTGGTGTTGTAGTTTGACTTTTGCCCCTTAAACTGATTCCTCTCCTCTCTCTGCCTATTTCTGTCTTACAGTGGGAGATAGTCCAGACAGTGGTGAATGGCTCACTTTTCTATACATACAGTGTTTGTAGCATAGACTCTACTGAACAGGATAACTGGTTACGTACAACATTCATTCAGCGGCGCCCGGGGACAACCCGTGTCTCTGTGGAGGTCCGTTTTGTTGTACGAGACTGCAACACATTTGATGGCGCCTCTGTCGCCTGCAAAGAAACCTTCAACCTTTTCATCTCAGAGGCTGATGCTGATGTGGGAACCAACTTCCGCAAAGGGCAGTTCCGCAAAGTGGCCACCATTGCTCCTGATGAGGTCACGCGGGGCCGTGTGCTGAAGGTCAACACAGAAACGAGGACCGTGGGGCCTCTGTCCAGAAAGGGCTTTTACCTGGCTTTTCAGGACATGGGCGCTTGTGTGGCGCTGCTCTCAGTCAGAGTTTACTACAAGACATGCCCATCCACAGTGCAGAGCTTGGCAGCCTTCCCGGAGACGGTGGCAGACGCTCTCAGGGAGGTGGAGGGAGCCTGTGTGGAGAATGCCGTCAGTCAGGCCACCCCACGCATCTACTGCACAGCTGAGGGTGAATGGGTGGTTCCTGTGGGTCAGTGCCAGTGTCTTTCCGGCTACGAAACCACCGGGGACTCCTGCCAAGGTAAGCACTGCCAGAAATATGCCATGCACTCAATTGAGACGTGTTTGTGTTGCTATGTGAGTCGTAGCAAATGAAACACCTCCAACCACGGTTTTGGCAAGGTGTGAGGAATGAGCGCATAGGAATGTTTATTGTGTCTGGTTTGTTTGGAGATGTGCTGGAAAACACACCATATCTGTCTTGAAATAGTTCAGGTACAGCAGGACTTGGCGCAGGAAAAGAGAAGATACAGGGAAGGTGTCTGAACCTGTCTGCTTTGTTTAGATTTTGAGGCAACCACAGATTGCTTGAAATGACAGATAAAAAGCACAAAAATTTCAACAGACTCCCATCAGCACTTCAACATCTTCTCACCTGTTGGCCAATAGCACATTCTTTCCACTGTCTTTCTCTCAGGACGTAGGAATGGGGCTGGGCTGAGACTCTGTTTTATGGATAGGCCCATGGCTGGGGGTGATAACGTACAGTACAAGAAGATGTGTCCCAATGTGGACTTTGAGTTTTGTTGTGTGTTTACAAAAGTATGCTCAAAGATGCATATATGCATACTAAATTTTATTAGAATTTGAACATGTGTTGATGGACACTATTATTCCATAATTCAGTGCCCAAGAGTTGAAACTAAAATATTTAAGCATTAAATATCTTTGTAAAACATTTTCTTTTCTCCATGGATATTTATAGTAGTTACAGTAGAAGGTAAAAAAACAAAAAACAAAACACATAGTTGTGTACAGTAGATGACATAGCTGTGGCATTCATACTGTATGTGCTCCTGCTGTTTGTGTGGAAGTTGGCATTCTGGGGTGTGGTGTGTTGAGCTGTCTGGAGGAAACGTGGGAGGAGAGAGGGTACAGAGAGAAGAGGAAGGAGGGAGGAAGGGCACAGTATGCTGTGGGGATTTCTGAAAGGAATTCTTTCACCCTCGCGTCACCTACAGCACTGATTGACTAAAGGAAGGGCCGTGTGAATGTGTCAGAATGACTACCTGAGTGGTGTGTCGTCTCCTCACAAGTATTTGTTTTGAGTCAGTTGCCGAGGCGACAGAAACCACAGATTACAGGGATGAGGCCGACACACCTTTTGGAGGTTATACTGAGTCAGGCTGTGGTTTATGACTCCTGATGGTACGAGTCACCTTAACTGGCAGAGTTTGGTTTCCTCATGGAATCTGTTCCTTTTGAAATGAGCACTTTAATCTTATAAGCTGAAAGAATTTAGTGTTTAATCAGTTAGATGATTGATAAAAAATTGACTCACCAGCTATATTGATAGCTGATTCATCGTTAAAGTTGTTTTTTGAACCATAAATGCAAAAAAAAAGCTTTGGGTTGGGCTTTTGTGACAATAAAACTTCCATTTTGCATTTTCCTGTGCTTCAAAGAGTGAAACTTGTGCTAAGGTTGTAGAAATTAAGGCGGTCTAAGTACGGAAGTCAAGGCAGGAATGTTTTAGACTTTTAAGTTCCTGACTCTGAGGCGAGCACCTGAAACGGAAGTTGGCAGGCAGCTGTTGAGAGGAAGACAGGAAATATTTGACTGGAAAAATTGTGATTCAAAAGTCTGGAGGATGACCTGTATATTAGGATGCAGGAAACATGTTTTATTACGTAAGTGAAACACAATGTTCTTGCTTCTCCCAGCCAACTCTCTAATGTAAGAAACCCACAGTCTCATTCCAATTTTTAGGTTAACTGTAGAAAGTGATATCCTTATCCAGGCTCATGGCCTGCATGCAGATTCCACTGAAGAGCCCAACTGTTGTGGGAAAAGGAAGTAAAGTGAGATGAGGAGGAATGCTGACTGACACAAATAAGCAGGTTGTCCTTGGAGTCAGAGGGTGGGGAGTGAGTCGACAGTTGGTGCATGAGGGTGGTTAGTTTCGTGGCTGCTTAGTTAGGTGTGGAGTGTAATTTAGTCAAGAGGATTAGTAGAGCAACAGGACAGCTGTTAGCCAATGACATGCCTCCCTTTGCTCTTTCATCCGGTTGTTAACACACGCAACGAGCTCCCTAATCCATGTTCCCACTCATTAGAACAATGGGCTGACACAAAGAGCAAAAAACAGATTCAATTAACAGATGCACCGGTGCGGATCATAAGTCCTTTTCACATGTGTGTTGTAGTCAAAGAGAGTGTGGGAAGCAGAATTTTCCATCAAGTGAAATTAAAACTTTGTTTAATGAATTAAAGTTTTGGATCAGATTCAAAAAGATTTTTCAAATTTTTGTAGATTAGCAAAGTTTTTAACAAAGTACGATAATAAAAATAGTAGTGAGACTTAGTCACTGCCAATATTTGCATTAACAATGTTTGTATTCATGCTTTGCACACATGCCGCCATTTGCGAGCTGTATAATGAGTAATGCAACATATTTATGGCACCGCTCTGTCCAATCTCAGAGACAATAGATGAATAGGCCTGGAGTTTCTTTTGCTACGTGACAGAGGTCCTGCTGCTCCAGCTCAAGATGAAATGGGCTGGCCCCTTTTTCTTATGCGAAAAGACCTCAGCTACACCCCCACTGCCGCCAAGTGACTCCCCAGAGAGAACTTCTGTTGGTGCTCCAGACCTTTACCCCCCATCCCCCATCCACCCATCTATTCATCTCTATCCCTCCTACTCAAACTCAACCTGCTGCTTCTCCTGCACTGCGGCAATACTCAAGAGTGCAAAGGTCCTTCTGCCTTGGTGGTGAAGTAATGCGACCACGTCTTCAATCCAGGGTTCACTCGACCTCTTTTCTCGGCCACCAGCACAGGGGCCACATGAAAGGCTGCTCCCTAGGGAGACAGCAGAGTGAAAGCAGAAACAGGAGATCTTTCATAAGATCCAATCTTTTAAAGTTTTTTTTTTTTTTTTTTTTTTACTGTGCTCTGAGGCCTTTATCACCCCAGAAAGTATGTGCATCTGTTTCCATGAACACACTGAAAAACATATTTGTTTCCAGCAGCTTTTCCTCTTTCCTGATTCTCTTGTCCACTAACTATTTAACCTTACATGCTGTAATTTGTGACTGGTGTCGGGGGTTAGCGGAAGGAAGGAAGAAAGGGAGGAAACATCAGTCTCACACTGACTTGCTCTTGCGTCCCGGTTTCTGTCCAGTCTGCATGTTCATTAACCTCCCGTGCCCTGGAAGGCTGCTTATCTGGGTACTGAAATGTTCATCACAGCACTCCACCAGTGTCCAAGGTGCCATTTCCTTTTGGCAAAAACACAAATATTATCTGCCTGCCAGAGAATATGAGCTGAGAGTTCACAGTGGAAAGGCAGATCAGATCACCTGATGGATTTAATGCACTGCTGTCATCCGGTTGACACCGGCAGTGTGACCTGAGATTAGGCCTCCAGGCGAAAAAAGGCAAGTGGAGGCAGATCGTCAGGGAAATCCCTTTTCATTCTCTGGATACAAAGACTCAGTGATTATAGGTTACTACCAACAAATGCTTCCTGTTGGGTGGAAAGGGCTGGTATTACAGAGACAGCTTCATTGTTTAAATTTTGATCAGTTGTCCCTTCCTGTGTTTGTCCCTTTCACAGTTATTCCAATATGTCATGCATAAACTAAAACACACCTTTTTCTCTCACACAGCATGCAAGCCAGGTTACTTCAAGCCATCTATATCGAGCGAGTTATGTCAGGTTTGTCCTGATAACACCAAGCCCTCTGCTGCCGGCGCCAGTGATTGTCAATGTGAGGAAGGTTTCTTCCGCTCCCCTTCAGACCCTCCAACATCCCCCTGCTCTGGTAACAACCCCACTCGCTTACATATTACTGAAAAAGTCAACTTTTATACTCATTAGAGGCAGATTGGAGGACATATCTAACTGCTCTGTCATCCTCTTCCTTCCCTTAGCTCCACCCAGTGCCCCTCGTGATCTCACCTCCACCACCCTGTCAGCAGAGAGCAGGCTGCAGCTGTCCTGGAGCCCACCGCTGGTGACCGGGGGCCGCAGTGACCTCACCTACAGTGTGGTGTGTGAGCGCTGTGAAGGAGCCTTGTGCGTCCCCTGTGGCGAAAAGATCCATTTCGAGCCAAGTGCTACAGACCTGAAAGAAACCACAGTTGTCGTTACTGACTTGGATTCTCATCTGAACTACACGTTCACGGTGGAGGCTCACAGTGGCGTGTCTGAGTACAGCACTGAGAGGCCCATAGCGACCATCACCACTGCTCTGGATTATACTGGTGAGCGTGGTCACATGTAAAGCCTATATATATATATATATATATATATATATATATATTTTCTGTTTTTCTTTTCTGGTGAAGTGGTAACCCTTCCCTTTGCAACAAGCTGAACTTGCACATTTGATAAAACAAAATTCCAACAATAGAGATCTAATCTAATCTCTTTTTGGCACGAGTAGAGCTACGTAAGAAGTACTGTCATCAAGAGTCACAGACATAGAGCGTATGAACATTTAACCATGTTTTACAGCTGTGTCATTTTATGTCTGAAATCAATCCTTCTGAAATCATAAGTTCACAATCATGTTTACAAGCAGTTTTCATAAAATTAGGAAATATCAAGGTTATAAAACTTGAGTTTTTCAAAAGGTCTAGGAACATTAGGATGAAAAGAGTGACAAAAATGTTTAGACATTTTTTCATGTAATATTGTGTCAGTCAGTAAAAACTTTGTGCTTACTACACAAAGAGGAATTCAGTCTGACCCACTGAATCCCAAAGGCTTTCATTTCCAAATGTCCTTTCCAAACACTGCGATTAGTCACTAACCATTATTTTGCTTTCTGCCTCTCACCGACTGCTAGATCCCCCCAAGGTGAGGTTGATCCATCTGGATGATCACAGCCCTACCAGTCTGTCTCTGTCCTGGACTCTGTCTCGCAAACCTCCGGCCCACATCAGTCAGCGCTATGAGCTTATGTACCGCAGAAAAGTAAGACAGAGTGCTTTGTGCTCATTTGTCTTTTCTTCCCTCATTCAAAGTTTTTAAAAGGTACTTAAGGGATTTCTGGTATGAAATCTATTTAAATCCACCCACTTTCAATTTTCTCCTCGCAGGATGATGATGGCGAGCGTGATGTGACCACCTACACAGTCCTGATTTTGGAGAAAAACTCTGTTCAGATTAACGACCTGACACCAGACACTACTTACATGTTCAGGGTCCAGGCACTGAGTCCTGAAGGCAACCCTGGCAGCTACAGCGCAGAGTACGAGTTTCATACTTCACCATTAGGTACCAGCAACCTTAAAATCTACAGAAGATGAACCGCTTCTCAAATGCCACTTGGTATAAACTTTTATTTCACAGTCGAGTTAATAAATGTTTCTGTTTCTGTGATTTTTGCTCAGCTGAGTCTCAGATCCAGAACAACTCCACCATGGTGATGGGAGCTATAGTCGGAGTAGCACTTATTCTGCTTGTTGTGGTGGCTGTCCTGCTGCTGCGTAAAAGGTTGGTATCAGTGCTCTTCATATCCACATTCAACGCCTGTGTCATTCAGATAAATGCTATCTACAAAAATGCAGACTGTGTGATTACATGCCACAAACTCAAGTAAATTAAGGACACTCTGGTACGACAGCTTAGGGGGGTTTATGAGTAATAGCTGGTGCTGTTATTGAATACAGCCTTGGTTTTTTTGAGCCAGGATGGACCTGCAATTACTAAAAAGCCAGTCTGTATTCTGTTTAGTCCTTTAGTGACTAGTGTTGTTTTCCTCTCAGGAGATTGAGCTCTCGCGGCAGAGGAGGACCAGAGGATCCCTACTTTTCAACAGGTTAGAAAACAGCACACACAAAAATAATTCTGATTATTTACTGTTGAAACAGTTTTGGTCTTATATAATGGTCATTATTTCATCCTCAGATCAGCTCAAGCCTCTGAAGACATACGTAGATCCACACATGTATGAGGACCCAAACATTGCCATCCAAAAGTTTGTCAAAGAAATTGACCAGAGTGCGATTAGCAAACAAAAAGTCATCGGTGTAGGTACGTGTTTTTAAACAATTTACCTTCCAGTTAATAAAATGTCAGAGCGCTGCAGTTTCTGACCTTTCCTCCTGCTGTCTGTCTGCCGATCAGGAGAGTTTGGGGAAGTGTTTCGGGGTGTGATGAAGGCTCCTGGGCGAAGCGAGGTTGCCGTAGCAATCAAGACCCTGAAGCCAGGGTACTCAGAGAAACAGAGGCAGGACTTCTTGAGCGAGGCCAGCATCATGGGGCAGTTCTCGCACCCAAATATCATCCGCCTGGAGGGAGTTGTCACCAAATGTGAGTCGTGACCTCCGACAGAAGTCAAACCGTTGTTTGCAACTTATTTCTATCAGCTGTGTGTATGTTTTTCTTTCAGTACCATCTAACTAAGTTTTTTTTTTGTTTTAATTTTCAGTCAAGCATGCCATGATAGTGACTGAATACATGGAGAACGGAGCTCTAGACACATATTTGAAGGTAGGTTGTCGTTGTTGCAAACAGGACGGTCACATGACTTTAAACTTAATGTATTTATTCCTTAATATTTGTATTCCTTGAAAACTCGATATACCTTATTATCTAATCCTCTGCAAGAAAACTAACGAGCACATTTCCCAGAATGTCAAACTTTTTCTTTTATGTATGTGCAGTACAAACAGTAAAAAGCAAAAACAGACAAAGACTGGAAATTATAGCACAATAAAACTCAATTAAGAATAAAGTATAAGTTTTAAACAATGCATTTTTTGTTCCCTTTAGGACCGTGATGGAGAGATTCCTGTGTATCAGCTGGTGGGAATGCTGCGTGGAATAGCTGCTGGCATGAAATACCTCTCTGACATGAGTTATGTCCACCGTGACCTGGCAGCAAGAAACGTTCTGGTGAACAGCAACCTGGAGTGTAAAGTGTCTGATTTTGGTCTGTCACGTGTGCTGGAGGACGATGCCGAGGGCACATACACAACCAGAGTAAGTCTTACAGCTATATTTCACAGCCTAAAAGCACAGCAGCAGAAAGAACCCCCCCCTTTTTTTCTAGTAACCAATGTCAGCCTGTTAATGATATTTTTGCTCTCAAGTGTCCAATCTAAAGTGTTGATCTTTCAGCACCATGTGTTTCCATTCCATTCACGACTTGTTAATTTATCTCCTCTGTCAGGGAGGTAAAATCCCCATTCGCTGGACCGCCCCTGAGGCCATCGCTTACAGGAAATTCACTTCAGCCAGCGACGTGTGGAGCTTCGGCATCGTCATGTGGGAAGTCATGGCATTTGGAGAACGGCCCTACTGGGACATGAGCAACCATGAGGTATATTTCATCTGTCAGATCTTCTTTCCAACTCTTATGGTTGAGATGAGGGATTGTTTTGGCCTGTGTAGGTCAAACTTTAATGTATATTACCACTGAGACTGTGCGCAGGGTAGGTGGTGATTGAAAGTTGACTGATCCTATGTAGTTTCCCACCATCCTCTTTCAAATTAGATGTTAACATCAACATACGAATACAGCACTTTTTTGGACTGCTGCCAATGCAAACTCTTTGTCAGTCACTTCAGTTATTATTATAATTTAAATCTAAGCACTGCCTTCACTCTGCCCTGGTCTCTTTCTCAGGTCATGAAGGCGATCAACGAGGCCTTCAGGCTTCCTGCTCCGATGGACTGCCCGTCCGCTATCTACCAGCTCATGCTCCAGTGTTGGCAGCAAGACCGCTCCAAACGACCTCGCTTCTCAGACATTGTCAACATTTTGGACAAACTTCTCCGAAGCCCTGAGTCTCTGAAAACCATAGCTGACTTTGATCCACGGTATGAATGCTATTTTTTTTTTATAGACGTTTAAAATTTGATTACAAAGTATTAATACATTACATCTTGTTTGTTTAATCTGGAGAAAAAAATCAAAGTGTAAAAACGACAATTTGCCGTTTTACTTCCGCTTTCTCTTTAACTGGAGCAGTTATTAGTCATTGAAACATTCTGTAACTGTCTGGTCTACAGTATGTTGACGGTAAAACTGGTTCTCTCTTGTTCAAACATCATCACATGAGCACAGTGTACATAAAGCAGCAGTAAACGGTAATGAGTAATCTAATTATACATTGTTTCTTACAGTGTTTCCATCCGCCTACCGAGCACCAGCGGCTGTGACGGCACCATGTTCAGGTCGGTGCCCGAGTGGCTGGAGTCCATCAAAATGAGCCAGTACAACGAAAGCTTCACTCGCGCAGGGATCACGACCATGGAGCAGGTGCTCGCCTTGAGGCATGAGTAAGTGCACACATGGCACAGGTGCAGCTGCACTGATGTATCTGGCACCATGCCACATTTCGTAGTAACACAGAATGTATTGAGCTCTCAGCTTGAACATTTGTTATCCTGTTTGTGATGCAGGAATACCCCACCGCCTCAGCCCACATCATTCCTCTCATTCTCTTCTACTCTAACTTCTCCAGCAGTCATTCCAGCCTTTTAACACTCTACATTGTATAAAGTGATCATGTTTCCATACAAATGAATGGCCAAGTCAATCATTCAACAATGTATCTAATTTTTTATTTTACTATTTCAGCTGTTTATTAATTACTTTTAGCTACTTATTTTAACCATTTATGCAGCCACTCGCTTTATGAACTACTTCAAAATATTTTCAGGGGTGCAAGTACCCAAAACAAAGTCCATATTATTTTTAGCACACTAAAAAACAGTGTAATTTATCATTTCCTTTCAGAGACATCAGGAATATTGGAGTGCGGCTGCCCGGTCACATGAAGAGGATAGCCTACAGCATCCTGGGCCTGAAAGACGAGACCAGCTCCCTCAGCGTGTTTGCAGTGTGATCTAAGCATTCCTCCAAATCAAAGAGCACTGACCGACCATGCCATTTCACTCATGGAGAAAGAGGACTGAAGTGGGGGGATGAAACTGAGCTACTCTGCAGGATTGTGTTTTTCTTTGGCACAGTGTGGCATGACTGAAGAGGATCCCCCAAGCCACTCAGAAAGGACTGAGATTGAAAACACTTATGTACTTTATGATAACAGAAGAGGAATAATTTATCTTTATGTACAAAATGTTTCATATGTTGAATATAAACAAGTCATGTGATGTAGTTAATAAATGAGAGACAATGTGAGTACTTGGCTTTATATTTACTGAATGACTGAAACATTTATAGCTCTTTATGATTAAGGGCTTTTTCTCCCAAGCACTCACTTTATCCTGCCAGTGTTTCTGGATCCTTAAATCAGTTTGTTTTTGCTACATTTTTTGTGATCAACAAGACTTGCTTTTACATTTGGAATAAATGTTCCACTCAGGGCAAAAGATCACACATTCGTATGTTTTTGTAGTAACTCTCTGTATCACATGATACATTTTCCTCATATCATTTGTTTACACTACGTCTTAATTCACCTGTCCATTTTTAATTTAATATTTATTTTATTTTATATTTATGTCATTTGTTACATGAGAGCTAACTGATAACTGGCCCATGTTTGCCAGTTTGACTGTGCTTTTTTTGTGTTTAAATAAAATCAGTGTTGGCTGTGACTGGGTCACTTTCCTATCCTCAGCAGTCGTGAATGTGTATTTGTTTTTTGCTTTTTTAGCCATGCTAGTATATGGCTCTATGAATGGCAATGTCACTTTGTCAATCGTTCAGCACTTAAATATCTTAACAAGAATTTGATGGACTGTCATGAAATTTTACACGGACATTCATGGTCCCCAGAGACTTTGGTAATCCCCTGTCTTTACCTCTAGTGCCACCATGAGGCTGACATTTGTAAAACAGGGAAATACCTCTACAACCTCTGGATGGATTGTAAACTTTACAGATCCCTTAATTTTTCATCTGATGCAATCATGTCAAATTTCAGTTTCTCCAATACTCAACAAACTACCTTAAAGAGTACTGCCATTCCTTTACGTTGTGTTTATTAACAATTAAAATGCTAACACACTAAACTAAGATATATAGATATACATATAACTATGACTATAATCATGTTTAAACTGAACAAAAATGACAACCAGTACAAATCATAAATAGGTCTTATAAACACTTACTGCCTAAATGTTCTGAAAAGATGTGGGCAGTATTTCTTACATTTCTCTTGCTATCTTACAAATAAACTCTTACATCATCCTCACACAAATACACCATGTAATACTGCTACACATACCTCTTAACACTTTTATGATCACAACTGTACTGTACTTGACAAATATCTTTATTCTGACACCACCCTCTGGCCAACTACTGCATTCATTTACCACGACTGCTGAAAGTCTAAAACAAATGTTACACCTCAACTTTTATCTCACAGCTTTCGTTATGCTCAGCAGTACAGCCTCACAGAGCTTGTTTTGGTGACGCCTGTCGTCCAGATGGAGTTGATTAACCTCAGTGACTTTGCCAAAGTGGAGCAGAATGTCACACGTACACACAACTCTGCTCCATCATACCACTGCCACTCAGACATATTAAATCCCAGCCTGTGTAAAGTTTTCACCAGACATTCATGGATACAGTGTCATTTTAGAGACACCTCCACCTTAAAAAGCCTTAAAAAAAAAAAAAAGCCCAACTTATTATCTAAAAGTTACTTCGTTGTGTCATATTGTTGCATTTCTTGGCTCAAAGTTGAGAATGAGAGCTCATTCAATATCACACTTGATAATTATAGCTTATTCCTTCACACCCTTTCTCACACACAAACACCAAGACCCATAGGCTCTCTGTCAGGGGTGCGGCA
Organism: Seriola aureovittata; assembly: GCF_021018895.1. Lineage (NCBI taxonomy): Eukaryota > Metazoa > Chordata > Actinopteri > Carangiformes > Carangidae > Seriola > Seriola aureovittata. Next base: position 17,922,532 of record NC_079365.1, on the reverse strand, counting down.
AGACATTTTGGACCCCTTAACAACAGTTCAACAACAGTTCTGACACACTGAATATCTACGATCTGTGTCATTTTCCAGTCCATCTGAATCATTCATGGAACCAGCTACACCCGCACCCCGTGGCACCCGCAAGCTCCAAGTAGCCTATAAAAGACTCATATACAGTGACCCTTTTATCAGAGACAAGGGAGAATTCACTAGATTAGAATTACCTCTCTTAGATTGTAGATACAGTCGACAAAGAGACAATTCATTTCCTCAGCCTGTATGGAGAAAGGTCGAGCTATTTACTCTGAAGATTCAGGATCAAAACCTCAGCAGAGCACCAAAGAACACAAATTTACAGGTCAGCTAAGCAAAGATTGGCACAGATGTGTGATTTGAGAAAGATCTAATCAGTAAGGACTCAAATCTTGGCTTGAATGTACAGTATGTATTTTACAAGCTATAAATGACTGTTGCAGGACATTCATATCCTACGGGGAAGATCCAGGCGATTGGAGACATATTCCAGTTCACAGTCGATGTGAGTGAATTTTCTCTGGAGGATGTTATCATCACATCCTCAAACAACCTGATAGAGGTCCATGCTGAGAAGGTGAGCCATGAAGTCGCTCCTGGTGTGAAAAATGTCAGATGTAATTTTTACAGTAACTGCAAAACAGCACAGATAATGCTTTTGGAGGAGTGAGTTATTAGACAGCTGAGTGACGCATTCATGCAGAATTTAAAAAGTAGTATTGGGAGTATGGGATGGCAGATTATTGTTCACAACCTGAAATGTCACAGTGGATGAAAAGCAGCATTTAAAAGAATAATATGACTGTAAAAGAGTGGGTTAATGGATTAGTGGCTGGATTACAGAACTTCTCAATGTCTGAAATACTTTTAGTCTAATTATAAAAATTTGAATCTAGGCTGAAATTCTACTTAAACTGTAATTTAGAAAAAGTGTAGACTTTAACTGTAGCACAAAGGGTTTAGGGAGTTTAGAAGTTTTACAAATGTTATGTCCTACCTGTGATTTATGACTTCTGTCATTGTTTGAATACCAGCCCTGGTCTGTAAAGTGTAAAATAACACTATCCCTTCCTTCTTAGTTCTTATAACATTTGTTTTTTGCCGTGCAGCTTGGAGAAGATGGCACAGTCACAAATACATTTTCCCACCGATGTGAACTACCATCAGATGTGGACCCCATGTCTGTGACCATGACCATGGAGAGCAGTGGGGTCTTGACTGTCAGATCTCACAGGGTATTTTAGAACTACTTCTGTCTCTGCATTCAACATATAACAAATTATCAAGCTGTCTTTTAATTCTCAGCACTAAACTACTCAGAGACCCTCCTGTGAAATGGCAGACTTTAGCGTCATCTAGCGGCCGTTAAAAGAATCACACAATGTACCATTCAGTGACTGTCGGAAATATGAGAAACCTCATCCAGTGCACTTCAACCCACCAACACCGCAAATACTATTTTAAAAAGTGTCACCTTGGTGTAATATTTAAGAAACAACAATGGATGGCAAAGAAACCTGTCCCAATTGACGAAATAAAGCCACATCTTGTATTACTAGATTAAATTATTAGCACGTGTGCTGCTAGCCTCAATTGGGTCACAGAGGTAACAATTTTTTTCTCTGATAATGAGATAATAATAATTATTATATAAAGGTAGTTAAAAGGGGACGTTTGAAAACCCCAGACGGTCGTTCAAAAACACTGATCCGCTGCATGATAAAAAAAGAAAAAAGATTTTTAATCTATTACCCAGGTTGTGACCCTATTTCCACATCAAAACAAAGATGGCAGCCAGTCACAATTTAGAGAGCGGGTTAAAGATATTTTTTAATCCAGATGATTAGATTAGACGTCTTTTATTTTGGAAATAAATTCAGAACAACAATAAGTTTTTTTAAACAACCCTTTGGGCTTTTCATATATCGCAGGTTAATTATATTGTATATAAACAAAAAAATTACCTCTGGGACCTATATGCCAATACACTGGGCGCAGAAAAATGTAGGGCTAATCTGCAAAACTCTCTGTCTTAAGTGTACTAATAGCTGTAATTCTATTAAATGTCCTATTTTTGTCCAAAAACAACAGTTGAGTGCCAGATAAAGACGCAATTGGCAACTTTTTGAGGCACCTGAAGGCAGCATAACGAACGAACGGAAGTGACGGCAGCGGTTGTCAAGGGACGTTTTAGTTTACGGAAGTGTTTATCAGGTGGCTACAACTGAAACTTAAAATGCTAATTGACGTCCACGGCTGTTGTCATTAAAGCGCTTTATAGCCAGTAAGACTGTCTGAAATGTTTTGACACTAACATTACTTTCAAATACTGTCTACTGCCGCTACAAGGAACCGAGTGTCTGTCTTTTCTCGGACCAAACTGACCTCCCTGTGATGCTACCTCAGTTAGCCACATAACCAACATGGCAGAAGTTCCTCCTCCCGGATCAGTCGTAGTAGCTGACTGGCATCGATGTAAAGACAGCAAAGAATATTTCAGCAAGATCCTACACAAGAAAAGACGCAAGAACTTTGGTATGAAAAATAATTTTGGGTGAATTACAGTGTTATCCCCGTATTTAAATGCAATACAGTGAAGAAAGTACATTTACTCAAGTACTGTACTTGAATACACATTTTGTTTACTTTGCCTGAGTATTTTGTTTTCATGCTACTTTAAATTTCTTCTTCACTGCAGCTCCAACAAGTTTTAGTTACTTAGATTTTACATACAAAACATATGTAGAGCTTATAAAATATGAAGCTTTGTTAAAGAATGAACTATTTAACAGAATACACACAGAGCTGAAATCATGAGTTGATTAATTGTGATTAAATGTGAGGACTTGCTGCTTTCTTTTCATTATTTTAATAAATATAAATACAACACTATTGGTTGACAAAATAAGACATATGAGGGTGTTACCTTGGGCTTGGGGTAAATGTGATGTGCATTTGTTATTATTTTCTAGTTCAACAGATTAATCCATAAAGAAAATGATGACCAGTTGCAGCCTTATATGAAATACTTAGAAGTCAGCTCCACCTCAACCAGATGCAACATTAAAATGCTGTTTAGACATACAGAGTAATAATAATCTAAACTATAAACTATATAGTAGAATAGTATAACAGTCACAGCAGGCATTTTCTACATTGAATATTTTTACTCTCAATACTTTAAGTACGCGTGGTATTCATATTTGTAAGTAAAGGATCTGAATTTTTCCTCCACCCCTGATGAATAGTGTAACCAGGGCTTGATTATGCAACAGTATTTCAGTGAATTTGCTCCAAAGTAACTTTTTTGTGACTAAGAAAACCTTTATTCAGAGTTAACAGAAACATTTATCGTTTCTATCATCATCTGAGCTACGAGTCCCTTATTAGAAATCAGTCACAAAATGTGGCCGGAAGATAAATATGCATTTTCTAGTTGAAATCACACTATCCCTACCAGAGAAGGTGTCCATAAAGTGAACCTCTCCCAGGTTACTGTTTGTGGTGTACAGATACATACAGAGTACATGAAGTTGGTTTTGTTATTATGACTTTTAGATGTAGGGAAAGAGAGTTAGTATTTGTAAACACTAAGTCGTCTTACGAGGCTATAAAAATAATGTTCTGCAACTTATGTTTGAGTTTGAGGTTATGTAAGGAGGAAAAGGTAAAGAAAATGACCTGTTAGATTGCAACTTTAGTTGACTGTTTAAACATGAAATCATAAAAAATATCACATTTCAAACACTGTCAGCACAGAACCAGAACTGAAAAAAATTAAAAAGGTATGACATAATTCAGTTCACAAGAATTTACCATAAAAGGCTAAGTAACCAGAGACTATTTTGAAGCCAAAAGTAAAGCTTAATAGCCAATTACTTTGTGTAATTGTGAAACTTTTGACTGACTTTAATTGTCTCTGCTGTTGGTTCAGTAATTTCCTTGGTGGCAATAATCTATATTTAGAGACTAAAAGAGAGCTTAATCACAGACAGTATGAGAATACATTTACATAGCTACTGACTACCGAAATACTGGTGGTCCTTTTAAAACCTGTTTTACAGGACTGTTGGAATCTCCAGTGATGCCCCCACATGTGGCTGTGGACACAGTTCATTATAAGATCTTCATCTCTGGCAAGAGTGGAGTTGGGAAAACTGCTCTTGCTGCGCATCTCGCCGGCTTGAATGTTCCTAATGTGCACTATGAAACAACAGGTAAGTCCCTGCTCTATACTGATGAAGCACAACATGCTGATAGCATCTGTTTGCCCATGTTAGTTAAAGACTACAACCTGCAGCGAGGGAGCCAACTCATCAAAATGTATTTCTGACTTTCCAACAAAATTTAAAATATGCACCAAAGGAATGATTATTGGTCTGTTACAAACACAGATGGTTTCCTGAGTGGGAACAGAATCAGTGTCACTCAGCTGAACGTTAAATAATACAACTAAAAACACTTTTTAAAGAGTTTTTAAATGATGTCCCACTAATATTTGTTTATCTTCTGTTTTTGAAGGTATTGAGACAAGAGTGGTGTATTGGCCGGTAAAGCTGAGAGAGAGTGGCAGAGTGCTTTTCTTTCGTCTACAGCTGTGGGACTGTGGAGAGAACGCCCTGCGTAGATTTGACCATCTGCTGCCAGTATGTATGAAATATAGTTTTAGTTTTTATAACTCCTGTACCGAGTTGTGAACTAATGAGAAACAGAACAGGCACTGTGTTCACTTTGTATTATTATACTGTGGATAAAAATACTAGCAATCTAACAGATTTTGTCAAATCACTGTCCCGTGTCTCCCAGTCCTGCAAGGAGCAGGTGGATGCTGTCCTTTTCCTGTTCTCCTTCACTGACAGGACATCATTTGACGATCTGGCAAATCAAATTGCCAAGTGGACCGGGCCACCTGTGGGCCGAGTTGTGAAACTGGTGGTTGGCACCAAGTATCCCTTTTGTGTTCTTTTTTTAAAAACTTGTATGTTGACTTTATGAAACAGTTCCAATCAAAACTTAAATCTCAATAAAGTAACTTTTGTCACCAGCTAATTTAATATGCATGTATGACTTAATTCTGACACTATTATATAAATTCTGATACTGAGTATGCAGCTAAAAACATGCTAATCATCCCAATTTTTTTTTTTTTTGGCTGTATCACTATGCAGACAGGCAATAGTCCTTAACGCTTTGTTCAGATTTGATCTCTTCATGCACTGTGATGTGGCAGAGAGAGACGTGAGGGACTTCCAGGAGACATGGAGTTTACCGCTGCTGCGAATGGGAGGGGAGGTCAGTGATGGGCTGGGTGACGTAGCCCCACTCCTCAACTGCCTGGCAGAGCAGCTGTGGCATCAGGACTGTGTTACAGCTGGATCAGCCAGGCACCATTCACAGCAGGAGAAAGAGACTGTAATTTAACACTAAGCATGATTTTAAGGAGATCGGAGGTGAACTGGACTCTACGTAGTGTCAACCCCGACTGTCTTCCTTTGAGGGACTGCACTTAGCAGCTGGTCTGGGAGAGCCTCAGATCCCTCAGGATGAGACGAGGAAGCTGCTGTAGAGATGAATGGACTGATCTGAAAGGTCTTAAAATTGGCCCATCCTATTGTCAACATCATGATATAAGACCAGATGTTGTCTGGGATTGTGGTTATACATTAATGTGATGAAGTTGGAATGCTATTACTGCCCGGTCTTAAAGATTGTGAGATATTCAGCAGTCGTTAGCATAGTTTAGTTGGGAGAAATGAACACAAAGTGCCTCTTGTTTTATCATGTTTTGTCCACCAGTACTCAAAAAAAGTTGTTCATTTAGGAGTTAGAATATTGTCAAAATAATTCTTATTAGCATCTTTATATATAGACAGGTATAGACATTTCTGTTGCATCAGGCTGATATGATAAAGGTCAGAAAATCTTTTTATTTTTCATTAATTAGGAAATAAAAAGGTCAGTATTTGATACAAGTGAAAAAAAAAAAAAAAAATATCCCCAGTAATAAAAAGTATCCCCTCACTTGCTGTGTGTCTAATTGTGATGATTTCTGTGCATGTTTGAGTGCTTTGTGTGTAGAACTGTAGAGTACCTTTATCAAGAACATTAGTGCAGGTTAGTTAAGATAAATATTAGAGTGAAGAACATTAAAGTTTTGTTAGTTATCAAAGTGCATACATTAATGGACAAGTTAAAAACAACCCAAGTTGGATGTAGAAAATTAAAATCATCATGTTCCCCTCAGGGTTTACTCAACAGCACCTTCTTCCAAGCCTCTTTATCTGACCTGCAGTAAAAAATAAAATAAACAGCAGGCATCACAGATGCAGGACTGGCTGCTAATGGAGATTTATGAGTCATTAAGAACAGAGGACATGCTTCTCTTACCTTGTGTAAGTAACAAGTATCATGGCGGTCGGATGTCCTGTTTGACTTTGAGAGAGATGCAGCAGGAAGGAGTCTGGGGGTAAACCCAAGACTTCAGTCTTCAGATGCTCGATGCGCACGTGTGTGGGGAATTTAGCATGATCCACAACTATAAACCGTTGATCCCTGAACATGATGGAGAGTGAAAACAGTTTAATGACCAACAGTTTAGGGTATTCCCAAATAAGACTGAAATTAACAGAATTTTGATTCAAGTCCTATCAATATAAAATTAAAACATTTTGTCTTGCAGCTGGTCAGACCGCAGAAGTAAGCAATTTACTTTTTGATTTTTTGTTAGAAAATGCAGCTTTGCTTTTAATGTGTTAAAAATGAAAAGTAATATTAGTAATTCCCCCATTTATCAAGTACTTTTTCAAAGAGATGATCAGAAGGTCATTGAAGAGATGGAGGTAGACGTCGATGAATGACGTTCTGGAGTTGTAAGTGCCTGCCACAGTCAGCTGTCTCATGGGACCCTGGTGCACCAGAAAACGCCCACTTACGACCAGAGGAACTGACTGGATAGAGAAGGAGGCAGTCTGTTAGAGGTTACTGCCATCTGCAGGTTACATTACAGAATCAAGTCTGTTTTCGTGTCTATTAGAAATCTTACAGTGGGAGGGGAAAAAAAGGCAATTTGTCACCTTCACTTCACCAAAATCCAGCAGCATTTCCAGGCAGACCAGCTCCTCAATTTGTTTCAGTTTTCGGACACCCTTGTCGCACTCGGCCACCATCTGTGAGGGCAAAGAAGTGGTGGAAGAAGTCCTGTGATCTTTTAGCAACACCACAGTGTAGAAACACTGTTACAAGTACAGAAGTATTAGCATCAAAATATACCTAAAGTACCAGTAAAAGTACTCATCATGCAGAATGGAACACTTCAGAATAATGTACGTTATTGGATTATAATTATTAATACATTAATGTGTACATCGTGTTACAACTGCTGAAAGGTGGGCTTAGTTTGAATTCATATACTGCTGGGTTGCTTGTGTAATCTCTCCTGTAGATAAATTAAATCTGATGTTATCTTAACATCTAATAATGCATAATTTATTTGATTAGATTTCAAAGTATTAATCTGAACCTGCAAAGTAAATAGCAACTGATATTTTCAAAAGACATTAAAAAGAAATGCCTCTGAACTTTAAAGAAATAGCATAAAACTGAAATACTCAAATACCATAGTGATACCACATTTAATTTTAGAGTTAGCGTTCCATTAAGAGGCAAGTCATGTTTATTCACAGCTTTTTTTTTTTTTTTTTTTAAGCTAAAATTTGCATTACCACATCATTCTTAGTCATCTCATTCCTCTGTTCACATCCGTCTGAGCATGAATGTACAGATCTGAACACTTGAAAGTAAAAACAGTATTACCTCATGAATGGCTTCTATTGTTTTTTCAAGATTTGAAACTGAGTCAGAGTCTGGTTCAGTCAGTTTCAGGATGTTCTGAAATGAAAGAAAAAACCCACACAAAAGCAACTTCTGACTTCGGGAAACATTGTGGACCAAGTTGAATTTCTTTTGAACTCTAATCAGATGGCTACCTCAAGCAGAAGTTTAATGCGAGTAATTCTCTGGAAGGGAAGGACAAGGAATGACTTGAGGCTTTGTCTTTGACACAGTGGGTCACTCTCAAGCTTCTTGAGCAAAGACAGAAAGTCTCTGTTCTGCTGCCTTGAAAAAGAAGATGTGACTGAATATGGCTTATGAAGAATTTGGTGATGTGGAGTACCATCAGTGGTGTTGAGCACAGAACAGGGACTTACAGCAGCTGGTTGATAAGGGCTTCCTGGTACATCATGTTAGTCACATATGGCACATAGAGAGTGTGAAACTCTGGGCAATGCTGGAGCACAACGTCTCCAACCTGAGACATTAACACACTCTCTCCCAGTCGCATTTCCAGATCCATGAGAAACCTAGAAGAGGCAGGACACCAGCTCAGCATCAACATCATCACAGCCAGTTCAAAAACAGAAGCAGTAGTGTATGTGGAGCTCTCACTTTTCACTGGCTGCCATGACTCGAGGAAGGTTGGAAAACAAAATGTGATGCTCCATTTGGGAAAGGGTCCGTTTCAGAGCCTTTGATGCATGGAAATGATTGACAGCAACTCCAAGGCTCCTCAAGTAAGACGCTTCAGATCCGATTAACTCAAACATCGACTTGAAGTGAACAAAATGAGTGAGCAAGAAAATTATTTTTCCAGGATGTTCTCACTGACACCAAACGTAAGACAAGGCATGTGATCTTTTGTCCCACGAAAAACCAAAACTAACACTGAACTTGTCCGAATAAGCACCGTCTGTGTATAATCAAAGCCTGATAGTTCATTCCTCTTCACAACCTCCATTTTCCAAAACTATTAATAATGTGCAATGAGTATTAATCTACAGCTGTTAAATAGTCCCAAACTAATGCACTATTAACTCCTGTTTGAGTAACAATTCCTAAAAATTAGTGACCAGTTACTGAGTATTTTATAAAAATGAAAAATGTATTTGTGACCCGTTTTCACAAGATAGGACTGAACAGCTGGGGAGCCGAGTATCAAAAACAGAGCAGGGATGTCGGAACATATTAACAAGAGGACTGTTGGTTTTGGTCATTTCACAGGACTTGTTGACAATGAAGAAAAAAAACTATATAAATGCCAGACATATTTCATTCACAAGTATAGTCCATAAACTATACCTGTACTGTGCTGATATCAATGCTAACATTTTAACCTAACAGGCTAAAAGTGACTTGCTAAATTCTGATCCTACAAAAATGAAACTAAAGATGCTTATGTAAGCTAAGAAGCTAAAAAATAAATGCTAGAGGGAAACGTTAGATGCTAACATAGTTGTTGCAAGAATATCCACCAGCTAATGTTTGCAGTAGAACAAGAGGTTACATTATATATTTTATATCATATTTAATATCCTGCTGTAACACACATCAGCATGATGAGGCTAACAAAAGGTTCAGCAAGGTGAGCAGGTAGGACAATGGGAAGCTGAGACTGACTCTTGAGTCTGAGAGAATAAACCTTCTGATTTTAGGTTCTTTTCTCAGGTGCCACCCTCAGGCCAAACTTTACAGGATTAATCACACTATGGTAAATGGTAAAGCCGTCGCTCCATTTTTCAGCCCTACAGCTGCTTTTCTGCTGTGTAGTGTGCATGAGTGTCACAGGGGCAATAAATATCGTTGCTACACTTCTGTCTTGTTCATTTAAAAAAAAAAAAGTATAATTTCATATTATCAATATCATTCAAAATTAGTTAAGACTCATGTCTAAAATGACAAGCAGATAAATATAGAGTTTTTCACACCTCCTGAAGGCGAATCTCTCTGGTGGTCAAGCTGTTGAGGAGGCCAGACGCCTTCACCTCATCTAGATCTTGCCAAAGGGTAAACGGAGTCGCCTTAATAGGGTGAGGTGGAGGTGAGGATGGAGACGCTTCAGGAGGGTTTACTTGAGGGAAACTGCATTCAGTGATAAGACGGGGCTGCACACCCTGAAGATACTGGGGTGTTATCAGTTGAGACACAAAACTCTTGTCGAGTCTGTGCAGATCATCCCTCACCGCCTGCAGAAAGTAGTCCTGATACAGTGGGACTGCAGAGCAAAGGGAGAAAGACAGGGTACTTGAAATTGATATAAATTATACATACTTTCCAATGACTGACAAGAGGCCTCAAGTAGAAAGGTAAACTTACAAATGTGGATGTACTTTGACTGGAATGATACGCTCGGCACCTCCTCCTCAGCTGGATCTACTACCCTGGGTTGAATAAGCAAAGCCAAATTTAGTTAACTGTACAGATTATAAAGACTACAGATTTACAGCCTCTCTTACCCTTCTGAACTTTTGTCCTCTTCATCGAACAAGGAAGTTGAGTTGGCTTCTCCAAGTCTAGGAACTGAGGAAAACTTTGGCACCGAGTGCATTTTCCCCAGATCCCATGTGCTCTTTAAGGCCACCGCCCTGATGGCAGAAGATATGTCTATGGGAGAACTAGAACAGGACAAACATATTTTACTGCCATAGTCCTACATAAAATAAAACATTGACTTTTGTAGATGCACCATGTGGTCCTTACCTGCCAACCTCAAGCTGGTTCAGGGAGTCTCTGCTCTCCTCAAGGCCTCCGCTATCCTGTGCATTGTTGTTCTCCAGAGTGTGAAACCCTGAAGAAAGCTGCTCTCTTGTCTTCATGGCTGGTATTTGTGATGTCAAATTATTTACTAGATGACTGTTTCCAAAGTAGGAGTGTTGATTAGTGATGACGCAACTGTTCAAAGAGTAGCTGTTCTCTTCTCTGCAATCAAACTGGGCCATAACGCTTCAGCCTGAGACCGTTCTCTCACACAAGTCTGTCACCGAAACTTCATTTGAAAACTCTGCCCCAAAGTGCAACTGTGACTGTGTATATCCACGGCAGCATCCTTCACCTGCCTCGCAATCACTCAGATTAATCAGTCTCTGTTAAGTGCAGTCTGAGCCTCAAGCAGCAATCACAAAAACTAGAATCAGGTGTGACTTTTCTCACACTGGCTCACACAAACTGAGGTTTCAGACAGATGACAGGAGAGCCACAACTCCAACAAATCATTATCTTCATTATTGATTTATCTGACATCTATAAAGTAATTGCCTGAAAACTCCATCACAATTTCCTGGAGTCAGAGGTGAATTTCAAATAGCTTTTTTTGTTATATCAGCTATTCAGTTTACTATCATGTAAGACAAAGCAATGAATCGAATGGTGTTTTTGTCTAGAAAATGACTTATGACACATGGTATACAAATACTAGTTCCATTTTATTTGCAATTTAAAATTTCATACAAGATAAAAGTAAATAATTCAATCTGCCTGAACATTGTTGGTATATGACTCAAATAAAGCCATTAAAATCCTTGATATATGACGTACTGACAAAACATTTGACAGTCGTGAATGGCCATATTTGAACAGATTACAAAATGAAAATGGATGTTTTTAAAGGTATGAACACACACACACTATGATGGTTTGACACAAAATGGACTTTTTGAACAGGAGCTACAAACAATTTTGAAATCTACACATGGCAAAGCTTTCAAACTGTGGAGAATGATACATACAGTACAAGATACCTTCTGTTATACACATACTGATTTAAAAAAAAAAAATGCCATCTATGATCATACTTCAACAAACACTTGTGGCTCACTTGATATTTCAGTGTGATAATGGCTGCAAATTTAGGGGTTTTCTACGTAACTGTAGAAATGATTTGTAAACTTGATCAAAAATGATCAACCCTGGGAAACTGCAGCAGTTCCCACAATGTCGCTTCTTTATAATCGGGTTCTGATTTGTGAATTGAAGGGGCCACAAACATCAACAAAAATCAACATGATGCTTTTTATTTTTTATTTATTTATTTTTTTTAATTGGCAAATTGCTTCAAATATCCATATTTGTGCTGAATGATCTAAAGCTGACCAGACGGTGTTATTCTGGCATGGGGAGTAGAATAACAGCTACTCCAGTCTGAGATTATTTCATCGATGCTCCACAAATTATACTCTCGCTCAATAGTAACTTCATGAGATATCAAAGGGGAAATTATAACAATATTTAAAGAACCAGTCACACACTGGGCATTTAATAATATGTCAATGTTGCGACAACAAAACAAAGAGAAAATCAATCTATCATACCAAATCTCTAAAAACCAATGAAATGGGTGGGCACCCAAAACATCTGCATGCAAACACACCTCACATATCTGTTATATCCAGAAAAGTATTACCAGTTGTCCTGTTTGATCTTGGATATTCTGTATGACAAACCAAGAGACAGCATTTCCCTGTGTTTATACGTGCTCCCTGCTAAAAAGGGACTGAGACATCTGGATCAGTAACAAGGTATAAATAAGACAGATGCTGAGTTGGGAGGCTGGGGACTCGCATGAGTGGTTATGAGTCTAGGTGGGCACAGTGATACTGCGGGCTAGTAGTGCCAGCAGAGCTAGCTCCACAACCCCATGGGCTTGTTCCAGTGCCTCTGCAGCCTCCCTAGCAGAAAAGCCTGCTGCCTGGATTCTCTGGATGTGCTCAGCTGGAAATTGTTCTATAAAGGGATGCGGAGAAGGGAGACGAGGGGCTGCAGATGTAGGCTGGGGAGGCTGAGCAAGAGGGGGGACAGAAGAGGATGAGGTGCTAGAGACTTCTTCAGGTGAGCCCACTGCCATAGACAAAGGGCTGAGAAGAGTCTGCTCAGTCTGGAGGCCAAGAGTGTCTGGGGTGTTGTTGCCAGAGGCTTGTCCATCTGCAACCCCTCGCCCCTGCTGCCCCTCAGGAGGTTCCCTGAACTCCAGGTTCCCAGCAGGATCAGGAGGAACCTCTTGCTTAGTCTGGGAAATGCTGATGTTACTGGCTTCATCTAACCCACATCTATCTGCCCCCCTCTCCCTGGAGCAATCAGGATGCTGTGGCGGCCCTTGTTCCTCCACAGTCTCTGCTGTATCTCCGCCAAGATGTTCATCCTGGCCAGACAAGTCAGGCACAAGACACTTAGATGGTCCCTCATCAGACACAGCAGCAACATGGTTGGCTTTGGCATCGCTTGGTTCTTCACCAGCTGTAATGGCAGTAGATGGGGTAGGCTGGGTGTTTTCGGGTGTTGGGGTGCGTGGCTCAGGGGCCACTTCGTCTGTGTCCTGTATGAACGGATGTGAGGGGGAGCAGGAGGTGCTGTGGTTTTGTCGGTTGTTGGATACTAGCAGCTCGTGGAGCTCCATCAGAGCGGCTGCCAGTGAGGGGATGCTGTCGGAGCTGGAGCAGCGCTCTCCTTCAGGCTGGTCCCTCTCCGAGGTCACCACGCCGTGGGAGGTAGTGGGGGACTCCATTTCAACCGAGTCAGGTTGGCTAGTAACACTTGGACAGGCTTCAGTGGTATCAGCTGTGTCAAACTCAGTCATCTCCTGCTCCATGGGTTGAATGGGGGAAAGTTCCTCTGGATGCGGGAGCATGGAGCTGTTCACTACCTCAAATGAATCAGCATCACCCTCTGTGGCTGTACAAAGTACCTCACCCTCTGGATACTGGGATAACGTTGGCATGTCTGCAGGAGGGGTATGTGTGGGGAGGATGTCTGTTGAGGGACTGGGTACAGGGGGCACTTCAGAGTTGCTATGGACAGGCAGAGGGTGAGGCTGGACCTGATGGGTTGTAGAACCAGCAGCCTCTGCTAGGGTCGAAGGCCGAAGAAGCTCCTGAAAGCCAGGTTGGTCCTGGCACTGCCCTGGTGCTGAGGCCTGCTCCATGGCGGCCGGGGCAGACTGAGAGCGATCCAGGGTCTGGGGCTGGCCAGAGGAAGGGTTTTGGGAGGGGGAGGTGGATGAGGACATTTGGTCTAAGGTTCTGGGTAATGTAAATGGTGGGGGCTGTGGTGAGGTAGTTTGTCCATCTGCAGTGTCTATTGTGAGAGAAAATATAACTGGGAATTAAACAGCTGGAATGTGTATGAATCTTGTCTGGAGCACTACTTTGAATCATGTGCATTTTCAAAAACAACCCAAAACAAAAATGTCCCTACTGAAACTCTTAAATACTTAAATATCCGTTGTTTGTTAATTGTGCTACATGTTCCTCTTTAACAGTTATATGTGTCAGAATAAACACATAAATAAGTAAAAATGAAAGTACAACATCAATTAACCAATCCAGCAGCAAAAAAGGAGCAAAATAAAAGAAATAAATAGCAATGGACTTAGCACTGGCAATGGACTTGTGAATTTGCAGTACCTGGTTGGTAGGGCCCTCTCCAGCTGTCTCCAAATGCATCAGTGCTGTCCTGCTCAGGGGTTAGGGCACACACCACACACATCATGCAAAGGGACGGAGAAAGTTAGCAGTCACACACAGGGCATGCACCAACCTATCAGCCTTTTCACACACACAGATGTGAAAAGTGTCATCCAAAAAACAACTTGAGCCTATGGCCTGATAGAGAGGTCACACTGTAATCACATCGCCTATCACTAAACCGTAGAATACTCAAATCAGATCACTTCAGAATGTTTGATCAAAATCAATCATAAAATAATAATAATAACCGTCAGCCAACTGATGCCACAACATGGCGTCTCAACTCTACTGCTGCTTTCTGTTTGAATTCCATTTGCAATCTGCAGCCATTAGAGGACATGGCTGGCCAATGGAAGCAATAACAGTGTGTTGACTGGGTGTGTCAATGGCAGTTGCACAAATGTTAATGTAAGCCTTGACAAGCATTAAAGGGAAACACATGACTATGTTTTGACCATCTTGAATGTTGCAAAGCAAAATTCAAAAGATCTCGCACATACATTCTGATTTTTACAAAGCCTGTGTAATTCATATTGCGGTATTGCTATTAATCATCTTATGGAACGTTTCTCGAAAAAGCAACTAAGAAACTGTTATTGGAAAAAAAAAAAAAAACAGGCAAGAATGTCTGTCACATATTAATCCAGTAAATTAAATACCTGATAAACCAAGAAATGTCCTTAAAAAAACCCAATATTACCATGAACACTAATACACTCAGAGATATTGTGGGATATAACAGATAGATACCAAGACATAAACAGTGACTGACTCTTTGACACATTTATATCGCCTTCATAACAAGTTTGTGTTGGAGTGTACAAGTATACAAACAGTCTCACAGTTTCATGTAACATTAAAAACAATTCTTAATAATTAGAAAACTCTTAATTATGAGACCATCATCTCATAATAATTAGAAAGCTTCCTCACAAATCTGAGGATAAAGAAAGTGACTGTATAACATCCGTTACCTTTTGAGTGACAGGACTATGTTAACGCCACCTGATTTAATGTGCTTTGTGTAAGTTAAAACACCAGGAGTTATTAAAGTTTCTTAGTAATGATGATATTATCATTAGTATGTCAACACTGCAGGTTTTTTAAGTCACTGTTCAAGCATACACATGAAAAGCACATTATGTCTGGAAGTAAACTTGGACAAAGCAGTTTTCTGACAATGTAATTTAAATGCAATCTGTACATCACCAGTAATGTTTCCTCTGTAACTTCTCTAATTCAATTGAGATCAACAATTAAAGGACGCTTTAAGCGCAATACTAAGATCTTACGATTATGAAATTACTTTCTCACATTTGCAAAATCCATGCAAGACATCATTTTGGATTTTTGTTTCTTTTTTTTTTTTTACAGAAATCAGAATTATGAGAAAAGGTCAAAGTAATTTCTTTTTCTGTGACAATTACAATACAATTTTGTACTGATGCTGCTGTGATAATCTTGCTGTTTTTTTTTATTTATTTCATGGTCTGTGTAATGTACTGACTATTACAAGTCAGTACATTACACAGACCATGAAATTATATTAAAAAAAAACACTGTTTTTTTTTAGCACCAGATATTCCTTTGTGTTTGTCTTTGTAGGTGGCTTCAAGTGCTGTTCTCAAACTCCTTCAGAGATCCATTTGCACCATTGTCCAACACAGAATCTGACTAAATTTAACAGTCCACACTGAACTCATGACAATGAGACATGCCTGGTACTGCTGATTAGTACTGATGGCTCCTTTCTGCTAAGTCTTTTCTTCAAAGTGAACAGAGGATCATACCCACCAAGAGCTGCTAAAAACCAGGTGGTATGGGCTGAACATCCTTATGTTCATGAACTGACCAGCAGTGAAGTAAAATGGTGGACACTTTCAAACAGATCCTCTACAGGGTTTTATAAGACACAGAGAAAGCTGCACTGTGGCATACCCGCTAATGGTGCATTACCTCAATTTACCGTCAGATAGAGATAAAAGCACTAAAGAGGTGTTTTCTCAATAACTATGATACAGAAATACAGTTTCAAACCATGAATGTTTCCCTTTAAGCCCCAAAAAGCTTGATTTCAGTGAAGATCTCATTGATCTTCTTTTCTTATATTTGACCGAAAGCTTTCAATTTCCTGATCTCACCTTATTCTAAAGCACAGGTATTTTGCTGTGGTGATGACATGAGATGATCATGTGACTGAAAATTCAGATGACTGCATAAATGGGGTTGAGAATAAGAAGCTTTAAGTGGCACATGCACATGTAGTTCTAACTGAGCTGGAAAAAGCTCAATGAAAAACAGGCTGAAGTGCAGAGATGGGAGGCAGTTCTTACCGCTTTCTTGTATGGACCTCTGAAGTGCCTCTGCAAGTTCTCTGTCAGCTATCTCATCTGGACGGGCGTCTTCACGCCCCTCTGCTCCATATGCCAGTCGGGCACACTCTGGCAGCTCTGCCTCAGACAGGAAGCGAGTTTCAGTGCCTGTAGTGCCTATTAGAAGCACGCTCTTCTTCAGGTCAATCGAACACTACAAGAAAAACAGGACAAATACTGAACCTGGTACATTTTTCTTCTTTCTTGTACATGTAGTATACACAGAACAAAAAAGTGGAAACCCTTGTATTATTTAACTCCTTCCAATCCCATACTGTATTGCACTCAGTGATCAGATAAAAAGGGGCTCACACCTGGTGTCTCTTCAGCATATCCAGGCCCAGTAGCATGTCCATCGGTTGGTCCTCCAAAATGGAGAAAGAACAAGGAAGGAAGTCCCCTTCTATCTGGACCTGAGCTAGATGAGTGCAACAGGACAACACAATTTCATCTACACTGAAATGTCAAGTAGAGGCTTCCATATGGATGCCATTGAGGGAATAGATCAAGTTTGGGAAAATCACTCTACATACTCAAGAGTACGACAATCTCTGACAGCATTTTATATCTTTGTGTGCAGTTTTAACGGTACATTAAATGGTAAACTTAGCTTTACTCAGCCAGTTTGTGGATATCTGCAGGGAATTACAAGAATTCATCTTCTCCAATAGGTTTAATACTTAGTTAAACCAACGTTGATAATGTTTCTTACCACATTTCATAACCACAAACTGTACAAAATCCTACAAGTTCAATTATCATTTGAAAGTACATATTTCAAACCATAGCTATGGTTGGAAGTGAATAGGAAGTGGACTCAAAGGCATCCAACGATTGTACTAACTTCA